>NW_026530588.1:0-56582 GCF_024509145.1 Vidua macroura | reverse complement strand
CTTTTTGGGCCATTTTGTCGCTTTTTATCAATTTTGGGCAAATTTCCCTCAATTTGGGCCATTTTCTGCACTTTTTTTGCCTTTTAGCCCCATCCCCATGCCCGATTTCGTCAATTCTGGGGCAACTTCAGGAAAATTTGCTCAATTTTGGTCAATTTTGGTCAATTTTGGGTCAATTTTTGTCAATTTTTCGCAATTTTGGGTCGATTTTGGGCATTTTTGGGGCGATTTTGGAGCGATTTTTTTCCCTTTCCGGCCCCTCCCCCCTTTCCCTCCCCTCCCCTCCCCCACCCGAGCTCTTTCCCCTCCCCCCCCCCCCCAAATTTTGGGACCCTCCCCCAAAATTTTGGGCCCCCCCCCCCTCCCCCGGGGCGCTCCCACCTGTGGCTCCCCCGCCCCGCCACTTCCGCACACGTGACCCCCGGCGGCGACCAATCAGCGCTCTCCTCCTCCGCAGGGGGTGACTCCGGCCGGCCAATCAAGGCGCGGCGTTGCGCCGTCACGTGATTGGGGGGAGCGGCCAATCGGACGCGCCGGCCGCGGGCGCGTCGCCATGGCAACGCGGCGGGCTGATCACGTGACGGCCGCGGCCTACAAGGCTTCAAAAATCGACCCAAAAAACGTCCCAAAAATGCCCCAAAAATACAAAAAAAAGCCTCAAAATCGCCCCAAACCGACCCAAAACTGCTCCTAAATCCAGCACGCGGCTAAAAAGCGCCGCGAGCCGCTCAAAAATCGCCTAAAAATGACTTAAAATGCCCCAAAATGGAGAAAAAATGGCAAAAATGGGCCAAAATGGCCGCCAATGTCCCCAAATGTCCCCAAATGTCCCCAAATGTCCCCAAATGAACCCAAATGAACCCAAATGAACCCAAAATGTTCCCAGGGATGGTCTGGGGTGCCTTTGTGTCCTCAAGGGTGTCCCCAGGGCCACCCCGGTGTCCCAAAACGTCCCCAAAGTGTCCCCAAAGTGTCCCCAAGGCCACGTCAGTGTCCCCAAAGTGTCCCCAGGTTGTCCCCGTGTCCCCAGAATGTCCCCAGAATGTTCCCAAGGCCACCCCGGTGTCCCCAGAGTGTCCCCAGGGGTGTCCCCAAGTCCCCAAGGGTCTCCTCAGGTTGTCCCCGTGTCCCCAGAATGTCCCCAAGGCCCTCCTGGTGTCCCCAAGGTGTCCCCAAGGCCCTCCCGGTGTCCCCAAAGGTGTCCCAATGTCCCCAAGGGTGTCCTCAGGATGTCCCCGAAGTGTCCCCAAGGCCACCCCAGTGTCCCCAGAGATGTCCCCAAGTCCCTCCTGGTGTCCCCAAAGTGTCCCCAGGTTGTGCCCATGTCCCCAGGGGTGTCCCCATGTGCCCACAGTGTCCCCAAGGCCACCCCTTTGTCCCCAAGGATGTCCCCAAAATGTCCCCAAAGCACTCCCAGTGTCCCCAAAGTGTCCCCAAGTCCCTCCCGGTGTCCCCAGAGTGTCCCCAAGGTGTCCCCAAGGCCACCCCAGTGTCCCCAAGGATGTCCCCAAAATGTCCCCAAGGCCACCCCAGTGTCCCCAGGGGTGTCCCCAAGCCCCCAGAGTGTCCCCAAATCCCTCCCGGGTTGTCCCCATGTCCCCAGGGCCACCCTGGTGTCCTCAAGGTGTCCCCAAGTCCCTCCTGGTGTCCCAAGGCCGTCCCGGTGTCCCCAAAGTGTCCCCAAAGTGTCCCCAGGGATGTCCCCAGGGGTGTCCCCAAGTCCCCAAAGTGTCCCAAGGCCACCCCGGTGTCCCCAGAGTGTCCCCAAAGTGTCCCCAGGGCCATCCCAGTGTCCCCAGGGTTGTCCCCGGGTTGTCCCCATGTCCCCAAGGCCACCCTGTTGTCCCCAAGGTGTCCCCAAGGCCCTCCCGGTGTCCCCAAAGGTGTCCCAATGTCCCCAAGGGTGTCCTCAGGTTGTCCCCGTGTCCCCAGAATGTCCCAAAGTGTCCCCAAGGCCACCCCAGTGTCCTCAAAGTGTCCCCAGGGGTGTCCCCAAGTCCCCAAATCCTCCCCAGGTTGTCCCCATGTCCCCAAGGCCACCCCGGTGTCCTCAAGGATGTCCCCAAGGCCACCCCGGTGTCCTCAAGGATGTCCCCAAGGCACTCTCAGTGTCCCCAAAGTGTCCCCAAATCCCTCCCCGGGTTGTCCCCGTGTCCCCAAGTCCCTCCCGGTGTCCCCAAAGTGTCCCCAAGGGTGTCCCAATGTCCCAAGTCCCTCCCCAGGTTGTCCCAGTGTCCCCAGAGTGTCCCCAAAATGTCCCCAAGGCCACCCCGGTGTCCCCAGGGGTGTCCCCAAGTCCCCAAATCCCTCCCTGGGTTGTCCCCAAGTCCCCAAATGTCCCCAAGTCCCTCCTGGTGTCCCAAAGGGTCCCCAAAGTGTCCCCAAATCCCTCCCTGGGTTGTCCCCGTGTCCCCAGGGCCACCCTGTTGTCCCCAAGGATGTCCCCAAGGCCCTCCAGGTGTCCCCAAGATGTCCCCAAGGGTGTCCCCAGTGTCCCCAAGGATGTCCCCAAGTCCCTCCCCGGGTTGTCCCCGTGTCCCCAAGGCCACCCTGTTGTCCCCAAGGATGTCCCCAAAGTGTCCCCAAGGCCACCCCCGTGTCCCAGAGATGTCCCAGTGTCCCCAGGGGTGTCCCCAAGCCCCTCCCGGTGTCTCCAAGGGTGTCCCGGTGTCCCCAAAGTGTCCCCAAAGTGTCCCCAAGGTGTCCCCAAGGTGTCCCCAAAAAGGCTCCGAGGCTCTCGCTCCATTCTCAACTTTATTTCAATGTGCCCAGGTGTGCCCAGGTGTGCCCAGGTGTCCCCCAGGTGTGCCCAGGTGTGCCCAGGTGTCCCCAGGTGTGTCCCAGGTGTCCCTGGGTGTCCCCAGGTGTGCCCAGGTGTCCCCAGGTGTGTCCCAGGTGTGCGCAGGTGTGCGCAGGTGTCACTTGTAGAACTCGTGCTCCTGCTCGTCCTTCTTGATGACGGTTTTGTACGCCTTCTCAAAGTCCTTGGCCAGCACGATGTACCTGTTCTCCCTGACGGCCAGCATGCCACCCTGGGGACAATGTCACACCTGTGTCACGTGTGTCACCTGTGTCACGTGTGTCACCTGTGTCACCTACAGCTACACCTGAGTCACCTACACCGAGCTACAGCCACACCTGTGTCACCTGTGCCAGCACGATGTACCTGTTCTCCCGCACGGCCAGCATGCCACCCTGGGGACAATGTCACACCTGTGTCACCTACAGCCACACCTGAGAGTCACCTGAGTCACCTGTGTCACCTGCACCGAGCTACAGCCACACCTGAGTCACCTGTGCCAGCACGATGTACCTGTTCTCCCTGACGGCCAGCATGCCACCCTGGGGAGAGGCACACCTGTGTCACACCTGTGTGTCACCTGTGTCACCTACACCGAGTTACAGCCACACCTGAGTCACCTACACTGAGCTACAGCCACACCTGTGCCACCTGTGCCAGCACCATGTACCTGTTCTCCCTGACGGCCAGCATGCCACCCTGGGGACAGTGTCACACCTGTGTCACCTGTGTGTCACCTGTGTCACCTACAGCCACACCTGTGTCACCTACACCGAGTTACAGCCACACCTGAGTGTCACCTGTGTCACCTACAGCCACACCTGTGTCACCTAAACTGAGCTCCAGCCACACCTGTGTCACCTGTGCCAGCACCATGTACCTGTTCTCCCGCACGTCCAGCATGCCACCCTGGGGACAATGTCACACCTGTGTCACCTACAGCCACACCTGAGAGTCACCTGTGTCACCTCAGTGTCACCTACACTGAGCTACAGCCACACCTGTGTCACCTGAGTGTCACCTGTGTCACCTGTCACCTGTGTCACCTGTGTCACCTACACCAAGCTACAGCCACACCTGAGTCACCTCTGGTGTCACCTGTCCCATCCACAGGTACCACACCTGTGCCACACGTGTCCCCAGGTGCTCCACACCTGTCCCAGGTGTGCCTGGGTGTGCCCCACACCTGTCCCAGGTGTGCCCAGGTGTGTCCCACACCTGCCCCAGGTGTGCCCAGGTGTACCCGGGTGTGCCCCACACCTGTCCCAGGTGTGCCCAGGTGTGCCCAGGTGAGCTCAGGTGTGTCCCACACCTGTCCCAGGTGTGCCCAGGTGTGCCTGGGTGTGCCCCACACCTGTCCCAGGTGTGCCCGGGTGTGCCCCACACCTGTCCCAGGTGTGCCTGGGTGTGTCCCACACCTGTCCCAGGTGTGCCCGGGTGTGCCCCACACCTGTCCCAGGTGTGCCTGGGTGTGTCCCACACCTGTCCCAGGTGTGCCCAGGTGTGCCTGGGTGTGCCCCACACCTGTCCTGGGTGTGCCCGGGTGTGCCCCACACCTGTCCCAGGTGTGCCTGGGTGTGTCCCACACCTGTCCCAGGTGTGCCCAGGTGTGCCTGGGTGTGCCCCACACCTGTCCCGGGTGTGCCCAGGTGTGCCCAGGTGTGTCCCACACCTGTCCCAGGTGTGCCCAGGTGTGCCCAGGTGTGTCCCACACCTGCCCCAGGTGTGCCCAGGTGTGCCCAGGTGTGCTCTCACCTCCTGGCAGATGGAGTTGATGTCGGCCCCCGAGATCTTGTCCGGCCGCGCCACGTCTGGGTCAGGGGTCAAGGAAACGGCGCAGGTGTGCCCAGGTGCGCCCAGGTGTGGTTTTAACCCCTCCCAGGTGTACCCAGGTGTGCCCAGGTGTGTTTCTAACCCCTCCCACGTGTGCCCAGGTGCGCCCAGGTGCGGATACAATCCTCCAGGTCCACCTCCTCGGACAGGTGTGTGACCAGGTGTATTCCACCCCCCCAGGTGTGGTTTCTAACCCCTCCCAGGTGTTCCCAGGTGTTCCCAGGTGTGCCCAGGTGTGGTTTTAACCCCTCCCAGGTGTTCCCACGTGTTCCCAGGTGTTCCCAGGTGTGCCCAGGTGTGGTTTTAACCCCTCCCAGGTGTTCCCAGGTGTTCCCAGGTGTGCCCAGGTGTGGATACAATCCTCCAGGTCCACCTCCTCGGACAGGTGTGTGCCCAGGTGTATTCCCATCCCCCCCAGGTGTGTTTCTAACCCCTCCCAGGTGTTCCCAGGTGTGCCCAGGTGCGCCCAGGTGTGCTTTTAACCCCTCCCAGGTGTGCCCAGGTGTGTTTCTAACCCCTCCCATGTGCACCCAGGTGTATTCCCACCCCCCCCAGGTGTTCCCAGGTGTGCCCAGGTGTGCCCAGGTGTATTCCCATCCCCCCCAGGTGTGTTTCTAACCCCTCCCAGGTGTGCCCAGGTGTGTTTCTAACCACCCCCAGGTGTTCCCAGGTGCGCCCAGGTGTGTTTCTAACCCCTCCCACGTGTTCCCAGGTGTGCCCAGGTGTGGATACAATCCTCCAGGTCCACCTCCTCGGACAGGTGTGTGCCCAGGTGTATTCCCACCCCCCCCAGGTGTGTTTCTAACCCCCCCCAGGTGTGCCCAGGTGTGTTTCTAGCCCCTCCCAGGTGTTCCCAGGTGTGGTTTTAACCCCTCCCAGGTGTTCCCAGGTGTGCCCAGGTGTGCCCAGGTGTGGTTTTAACCCCTCCCAGGTGTTCCCAGGTGTGCCCAGGTGTGGTTTTAACCCCTCCCACGTGTGCCCAGGTGTGCCCAGGTGCGGATACAATCCTCCAGGTCCACCTCCTCGGACAGGTGTGTGCCCAGGTGTGCCCAGGTGTGTTTTTAACCCCTCCCAGGTGTGGCCAGGTGTATTCCCATCCCCCCCAGGTCTGTTTCTAACCCTCCCAGGTGTTCCCAGGTGCGCCCAGGTGTGGTTTTAACCCCTCCCAGGTGTACCCAGGTGTGCCCAGGTGCGCCCAGGTGTGTTTATAACCCCTCCCAGGTGTGCCCAGGTGCGGATACAATCCTCCAGGTCCACCTCCTCGGACAGGTGTGTGACCAGGTGTATTCCCATCCCCCCCAGGTGTGTTTCTAACCCCTCCCAGGTGTTCCCAGGTGTGCCCAGGTGCGCCCAGGTGTGCTTTTAACCCCTCCCAGGTGTGCCCAGGTGTGCCCAGGTGTGCCCAGGTGTGTTTCTAACCCCTCCCAGGTGTTCCCAGGTGTTCCCAGGTGTGCCCAGGTGTGCCCAGGTGTGTTTCTAACCCCTCCCAGGTGTTCCCAGGTGTTCCCAGGTGTGCCCAGGTGTGCCCAGGTGTGTTTCTAACCCCTCCCAGGTGTTCCCAGGTGTGCCCAGGTGTTCCCAGGTGCGCCCAGGTGCGGATACAATCCTCCAGGTCCACCTCCTCGGACAGGTTCATCTTGCCGGTGATGGTGGAGAAGATGAGGCGCTTCTGGCGCCGGTCGGGCAGCGGGAACTCGATCTTGCGGTCCAGGCGGCCGGGCCGCAGCAGCGCCGGGTCCAGCGTGTCCGCCCGGTTGGTGGCCATGATCACCTGCGGGCAGGTGAGGGGTGAGAACACACCTGGGCACACCTGAGATCCCTCAGATCTATAGAAACCCATTAAAAACCCCAAAAAAACCAGAAAACCCAAAAAAAACCCAAAAAACGCAGAATTCCTCATCCAGGTGTGCCCAGGTGTGCGCCGGTTGGTGGCCATGATCACCTGCGGGCAGGTGAGGGGTGAGAACACACCTAGGCACACCTGAGATCCCCAAAACCCACCCAGATCCATAAAACCCCGCAAAAAAACCCAAAAAACCCCAAAAACCCCCAAAAAACCCCAGAATTCCTCATCCAGGTGTGCCCAGGTGTGCCCAGGTGTGCCCAGGTGTGCGCCTGGTTAGTGGCCATGATCACCTGCGGGCAGGTGAGGGGTCAGGAGCACACCTGGGCACACCTGGGCACACCTGAGATCCCCAAATCCCACTCAGATCCATAAAACCCCCCAAAAAAACCCAAAAACCCCCAAAAAACCCCAAATTCCTCATCCAGGTGTGCCCAGGTGTGCGCCTGATTGGTGGCCATGATCACCTGCGGGCAGGTGAGGGGTCAGGGGCACACCTGAGCACACCTGGGGACACCTGGGGGACACCTGGGCACACCTGGGGACACCTGGGTGCACCTGGGCACACCTGGGGACACCTGGGGGCTCCTGGGCACACCTGGGTGCACCTGGGCGCACCTGGGCACACCTGGGCACACCTGGGCACACACCTGGGCACACCTGGGTGCACCTGGGCACACCTGGGGACACCTGGGGACACCTGGGGGGCACCTGGCCACACCTGGGGGCACCTGGGCACACCTGGGCGCACCTGGGGGGACACCTGGGCACACCTGGGCACACCTGGGCACACCTGAGGGGACACCTGGGCACACCTGAGGACACCTGGGCGCACCTTGACGTTGACGTTCTGGTCGAAGCCGTCCATCTGGTTCAGGAGCTCCAGGAGGATTCGCTGCACCTCGCGGTCGGCTTGGGGCGGAAAACGGCGATTTTGGGACGCCCCAATCCCAAACCCAAATCCCAAAATCCCAGAATTCCACCCCAAAATCCCAAAAATTCACCAAAATCCCCAAAATTCCACCCGAAATTCCCAAAATCCTACCCCAAAATCCACCCAAAATCCCAAAATTTCACACCAAAATCCACCCAAAATCCCAAAATTTCACCCCGAAATCCCCAAATTTCACCAAAATACCCAAAATTCTACCCAAAATCCCACCCCAAAATCCACCCCAAAATCCCAAACTTTCACCAAAATCCCCAAAATTCCACCCAAAATCCCACCCAAAATCCCAAAATTTCACCCAAAATCCCACCCAAAATCCCAAAATTTCACCCAAAATCCACCCCAAAATCCCAAAATTTCACCCAAAATCCACCCCAAAATCCCAAAATCCCCCAAATCCCACCCAAAACCCCAAATTCCATCCAGCTGAAGTTCTGAGGTTCTCCAGAAGGTTCCTCAAGCCCAAATTCCACCAAAAACCCCCTAAAATTCCACCAAAAACTCCCAAAATTCACCAAAAACCCCCAAAATTCCACCAAAAACCCCAAAAATTCACCAAAAACCCCCAAAATTCCATCAAAAACTCCAAAATCCGTCCAGGTGACCCCAAAACCCCACCCAAAACCCCAAATTCCATCCGGCTGAAGTTCTGAAGTTCTCCAGAAGGTTCCTCAAGCCCAAATTCCACCAAAACCCCCAAAATTCCACCAAAAAGTCCAAAATTCCAACCAGGTGACCCCAAAATCCCACCCAAAACCCCAAATTCCATCCGGGTGAAGTTCTCAGGTTCTCCAGAAGGTTCCTCAAGCACAAATCCCACCAAAAACCCCCAAAATTCCACCAAAAACCTCCAAAATTCCACAAAAACCCCCAAAATTCCACCAAAAACCCCCAAAAATTCACCAAAAACCCCCAAAATTCTACCAAAAACTCCAAAATCCGTCCAGGTGACCCCAAAATCCCACCCAAAACCCCAAATTCCATCCGGGTGAAGTTCTGAAGTTCTCCAGAAGGTTCCTCAAGCCCAAATCCCACCAAAAACCCCCAAAATTCCACCAAAAACCCCAAAATTCCACCAAAAACCCCCAAAAGTCCACCAAAAAAACCCGAAATTTCACCAAAAAACCCCCAAAATTCCACCCAAAATCCCCAAAATTCCACCCAAAACCCCAAATTCCATCTCGGTAAAGTTCTCAGGTTCTCCAGAAGGTTCCTCAAGCCCAAATTCCACCAAAAACCCCCAAAATCCCACCCAAAACCCCCCAAATCCCACCCGGGTCCCCCCAGACCCCAGCCCATGGAGACCCCTCCCCAGTTTGGGGGTCGGGGCCCTCACCCCCGGTCTGGGCGTCGAAGCGCTTGGTGGCGATGGCGTCGATCTCGTCGATGAAGATGATGGCGGGCGCGTTCTCCTTGGCCAGGCGGAAGACGTCGCGCACCATCCGCGGGCCCTCGCCCAGGTACTTCTGCACGAACTCCGAGCCCACCACGCGGATGAAGGCGGCTGGAGGAGACCACCCCCACCAAAAAAAAACCAGAATTTAGGATCTCCAAAAATCTCCAAAAATCACAAAAAAATCCCACCGGAATTCATGGAGAACACCAGGAACCAAAAACAGCTCCAGAAACACCAAAAATCCCACCGGGAACCCAAAACAGCTCCAAAAACCCCAAAAATCCCACTGGGAATTCATGGAGAGCACCAGGAACCCAAAACATCTCCAAAAGTCCCAAAAATTCCACCAGGAATCCATGGAGAACGCCAGGAACCCCTGGAGACCACCAGGAACCCAAAACATCTCCAGGAATCCCAAAATCCCACCAGGAACCCAAAACATCTCCAAAAACCCCAAAAATCCCACCAGGAACCCCTGGAGAGCCCCAGGAACCCAAAACATCTCCAGGAATCCCAAAAATCCCACCGGGAATCCATGGAGAGCACCAGGAACTTCAAAACATCTCCAGGAATCCCAAAAATCCCACTGAGAATCCATGGAGACCACCAGGAACCCCTGGAGAGCCCCAGGAACCCAAAACAGCTCCAAAAATCCCAAAAATCCCACCGGGAATTCATGGAGAGCACCAGGAACCAAAAACAGCTCCAGAAACACCAAAAATCCCACCAGGAACCCAAAACATCTCCAAAAACCCCAAAAATCCCACAGAGAATCCATAGAGAGCACCAGAACCCAAAACATCTCCGAAAGTCCCAAAAATTCCACCAGGAATCCATGGAGAACGCCAGGAACCCCTGGAGACCACCAGGAACCCAAAACATCTCCAAAAACCCCAAAAATCCCACCAGGAACCCAAAACATCTCCAAAAACCCCCAAAATCCCACCAGGAACCCAAAACATCTCCAAAAACCCCCAAAATCCCACCAGGAACCCAAAACATCTCCAAAAATCCCAAAAATTCCATCAGGAACCCCTGGAGACCACCAGGAACCCAAAACATCTCCAGGAATCCCAAAAATCCCACCGAGAATCCATGGAGACCACCAGGAACCCCTGGAGACCACCAGGAACCCAAAACACCTCCAGGAATCCCAAAAATCCCACCAGGAACCCCTGGAGAGCCCCAGGAACCCAAAACATCTCCAAAAACCCCCAAAATCCCACCAGGAACCCAAAACATCTCCAAAAACCCCAAAAATCGCACAGAGGATCCATAGAGAGCACCAGGAACCAAAAACATCTCCAAAAGTCCCAAAAATTCCATCAGGAACCCATGGAGACCACCAGGAACCCAAAACATCTCCAGGAATCCCAAAAATCCCACCGAGAATCCATGGAGACCACCAGAACCCCTGGAGACCACCAGGAACCCAAAACACCTCCAGGAATCCCAAAAATCCCACCAGGAACCCCTGGAGAGCCCCAGGAATCCAAAACATCTCCAGGAATCCCAAAAATCCCACCGGGAATCCATGGAGAGCACCAGGAACTTCAAAACATCTCCAGGAATCCCAAAAATCCCACCAGGAACCCCTGGAGAGCCCCAGGAATCCAAAACATCTCCAAAAACCCCCCAAATCCCATCAGGAACCCAAAACATCTCCAAAAACCCCCAAAATCCCACCAGGAACCCAAAACATCTCCAAAAATCCCAAAAATCCCACCGGGAATCCATGGAGAGCACCAGGAACCCAAAACATCTCCAAAAACCCCAAAAATCCCACCAGGAACCCATGGAGACCACCAGGAACTTCAAAACATCTCCAGGAATCCCAAAAATCCCACTAGGAACCCATGGAGACCACCAGGAACCCCTGGAGAGCATCAGGAACCCAAAATGTGGCCAGAAATCCCAAAAATCCCACCAGGAACCCCTGGAGAGCACCAGGAACCCAAAACATCTCCAGAAGTCCCAGAAATGCCACCGGGAATCCATGGAGAGCACCAGGAACCCATCAGGAACTCACCCAGAACCTCCCCAAACCCCCCCAGGTGTCCCCAGATGTCCCAAACCCCTCCAGATGTCCCCAAACCCTTCCCAGGTGTCACCAAACCCCTCCAGGTGTCCTTGATCTCCATCCCGAAGTTCTCCAGAACGTTCCTCACCCCCAAGAACCGCCCAAAACCCCCCCAGGTGTCCCCAAACCCCACCCAGGTGTGCCCAGGTGTGCCCAAGCCCCCCCCCAGATGCCCTCAAACCCCCCCAGGTGTCCCCAAACCATTCCAGGTGTCCCCAGGTGTCCCCAAACCCCGCCCAGGTATCTCCAACCCCCCCCAGGTGTCCCCAAACCCCCCCCAGGTGTCCCCAAACCCTCCCAGGTATCCCCAGGTGTCCCCTGACCCCACCCAGATGTCCCCAAACCCCTCCCAGGTGTCCCCAAACCCCCCCCAGGTGTCCCCAGACCCCTCCCAGATGCCCTCAAACCCCCCCCAGGTGTCCCCAGGTGTCCCCAGACCCCTCCCAGGTGTGCCCAGGTGTGCCCAGGTGTGCCCGGAGCTCACCTGTGGTGTGGTGGGCCACGGCCTTGGCCAGCATGGTCTTCCCGCAGCCGGGGGGGCCGTACATGAGCACCCCCCGCGGGGGGTCAATGCCGATCTGCGGGCGGGCGGGGCCGGGTTACCTGGGCTCACCTGGGGCCTCCAGGTCACCTGGGCTCACCTGGGCTCACCTGGAGCCCACCTGGGGCCTCCAGGTCACCTGAGAGTCCCCAGGTCACCTGGGGCTCACCTGGGGCTCACCTGGGGCTCACCTGGAGCTCCTCCAGGTCACCTGGGGCTCACCTGGAGCTCACCTGGGGCTCACCTGGAGCTCACCTGGAGCTCACCTGGGGCTCACCTGGGGCTCCTCCAGGTCACCTGGGGCTCACCTGGGGCTCTTCCAGGTCACCTGAGGATCCTCAAGGCCACCTGGATGTCCCCAGGTGTCACCTCAGCTCACCAGGTGTCCCAGGAGGTCCCCAGGAGCTCATCTGGATGTCCCCAGGAACTCACCTGAGCTCCCCAGGTGTTCCCAGGAGCTCACCAGGTGTCCCCAGGTTTCCCCAGGAGGTCCCCAGGTGTGCCCAGGTGTCTCTGGATGTCACCAGGAGCTCCCCAGGTGTATCTCAGGTGTGCCCAGGTGCGCCCAGGTGTCCCCAGGAGCTCCCCAGGTGTGCCCAGGTGTGCCCCCAGGTGTGCCCAGGTGCCCCCAGGTGTGCCCAGGTGTGCCCAGGTGTGCCCCCAGGTGTGCCCAGGTGCCCCCAGGTGTGCCCAGGTGCGCCCAGGTGCGCTCACCTGTTTGTAGAGCTCGAAGTGGGTGAGGGGCAGCTCCACGGCCTCGCGCACCTCCTGCTTCTGGATGTCCATGCCGCCGATGTCGGCGTAGAGCACGTCGGGCTTCTGCTCTGGGGGCCAGCGCGGACGGGGGTGGGCTACTGCGGCCAGTCTGGGGCTACTGCGGCCAGTGTGGGCTACTGGGATGAACTGGGGGCTACTGGGGCCAGTCTGGGCTACTGGGGCTACTGGATGAACTGGGGCCAGTCTGGGCTACTGGGGCTACTGGGATGAACTGGGGCCAGTCTGGGCTACTGGGGCTACTGGGATGAACTGGGGCCAGTCTGGGGCTACTGGGGAAACTGGGGGCTACTGGGGCCAGTCTGGGGCCACTGCGGCTACTGCGGCCAGTGTGGGCTACTGGGATGAACTGGGGCTACTGGGGCCAGTCTGGAGCTACTGGGATGAACTGGGGGCTACTGGGGCCACTGGGGCTACTGGGGGCTACTGAGATGAACTGGGGCTACTGCGGCCAGTGTGGGGCTACTGGGACCAGTCTGGGCTACTGGGATGAACTGGGGAAACTGGGGCTACTGGGGCTACTGGGATGAACTGGGGGCTACTGCGGCTACTGGGGCTACTGGGGAAACTGGGACAGTGTGGGGCTACTGCGGCTACTGGGATGAACTGGGGCCAGTCTGGGGCTACTGGGGCCACTGGGGCTACTGGGAAAACTGAGGCTACTGGGCTACTGGGACCAGTGTGGGGCTACTGCGGTGAACTGGGGGCTACTGGGCTACTGGGAAAACTGAGGCTACTGGGGCTACTGGGGCCAGTCTGCAGCTACTGGGGCTACTGGGATGAACTGGGGGCTACTGGGGAAACTGGGGAAACTGGGATGAACTGGGGGCTACTGGGGCTACTGGGGAAACTGAGGCTACTGGGGCTACTGGGGCCAGTGTGTGGCTACTGGGGTGAACTGGGGGCTACTGGGGCTACTGGGGAAACTGAGGCTACTGGGGCTACTGGGGCCAGTGTGTGGCTACTGGACCAGTCTGGGGCTACTGGGACCGGTCCCAGGCAACTGGGACTGGTCAGGGTCAACTGGGAACAACTGAGAACGAGCCCAGGTGTGCCAGGTGTGCCCAGGTGTGCCCAGGTGCGACCTGCTCACCCCAACACGACCCCACCCAACACCTCACCACCTCAAGGTGACCCCAAACCCCATTTTTTCCACCCCAAACCCCATTTTTTCCACCCCAAAACCCCATTTCCCGGATCCCAGGCGTGCCCAGGTGTGCCCAGGTGACACCTGCTCACCCCAACACGACCCCACCCAACACCTCACGACCTTAAAATGACCCCAAATCCCATTTTTCCCGCCCCAAACCCCATTTTTCCGCCCCGAAACGCCGTTTTCCGGACCCCAGGTGTGCCAGGTGTGGCCAGGTGTGCCCAGGTGCGCCCAGGTGTGACCTGCTCACCCCAACACGACCCCACCCAACACCTCACGACCTTAAAATGACCCCAAACCCCATTTTTTTCGCCCAAACTCCACTTTTCCACCCCAAAACCACATTTCCTGGATCCCAGGTGTGCCCAGGTGCGGCCAGGTGTGCCCAGGTGACACCTGCTCACCCCAACACGACCCCACCCAACACCTCACCACCTCAAGGTGACCCCAGTTGACTTTTCATCACCCCAACCACCATTTTTTTCGCCCCCAAACCCCATTTTTCCACCCCAAAACCCCATTTTCCAGGTGTGCCCAGGTGTGCCCAGGTGTGCCCAGGTGTGCCCAGGTGCGCCCAGGTGTGCCCAGCTGCGCCCAGGTGCACCCAGGTGACACCTGCTCACCCCAACACGACCCCACCCAACACCTCACGACCTTAAAATGACCCCAAACCCCATTTTTTTCGCCCCAAATCCCATTTTTCCACCCCAAAACCCCATTTCCCAGATCCCAGGTGCGCCCAGGTGTGCCCAGGTGACACCTGCTCACCCCAACACGACCCCACCCAACACCTCACCACCTTAAAATGACCCCAAATCCCATTTTTCCCGCCCCAAACCCCACTTTCCCACCCTAAAACCCCATTTCCCGGATCCCAGGTGTGCCCAGGCGCACCCAGGTGTGCCCAGGTGTGCCCAGGTGTGCCCAGGTGACACCTGCTCACCCCAACACGACCCCACCCAACACCTCACCACCTCAAGGTGACCCCAAACCCCATTTTTTGGACCCCAACCACTATTTTTAAGACCCCAAACCCCATTTTTCCGCCCCGAAACGCCATTTCCCGGATCCCAGGTGTGCCCAGGTGTGCCCAGGTGCGCCCAGGTGACACCTGCTCACCCCGAGACGACCCCACCCAACACCTCACCACCTCAAGGTGACCCCAAATCCCATTTTTTTCACCCCAAACCCCATTTTTCCACCCCAAAACCACATTTCCCAGATCCCAGGTGTGCCCAGGTGCGCCCAGGTGTGCCCAGGTGTGCCCAGGTGACACCTGCTCACCCCCAACACGACCCCACCCAACACCTCACCACCTCAAGGTGACCCCAACCACCGTTTTTTTCACCCCAAATCCCATTTTTCCCACCCCAAACCCCATTTTTCCACCCCGAAACCCCATTTCCCAGATCCCAGGCGTGCCCAGGTGTGGCCAGGTGTGCCCAGGTGCGCTCACCTGAGGTGAGCATCATGATGCTGCTGTCGGCCTCGGGCGGCAGGACGTCCACCAGGGCGTTGCTGTGCTTGTGCAGCGCCACCGAGGCGTTGGGCTTGAGCAGCTCGCGGTCGATGGTGCTCAGGATGCGCACGTAGTAGTTGGAACCTGTGTGACGCACCTGGGCTCACCTGGGGCTCACCTGGGGCTCACCTGGGGCTCACCTGGGCCGCGTGGGACGGGTGGGACGCGGCCGGAATGGCCGTGGGGAGGTGTGGTTATCTCGGCGTCCGGGCTTGCGGCCTCGGCGCGCCCAGGTGAGGCCTCAGGTGTGGCCAGGTGAGGCCTCAGGTGTGGCCAGGTGTGGCCAGGTGTGCCCAGGTGTGGCCAGGTGAGGCCTCAGGTGTGGCCAGGTGAGGCCTCAGGTGTACCCAGGTGAGGCCTCAGGTGTGCCCAGGTGAGGCCTCAGGTGTGGCCAGGTGAGGCCTCAGGTGTGCCCAGGTGAGGCCTCAGGTGTGGCCAGGTGAGGCCTCAGGTGTACCCAGGTGAGGCCTCAGGTGTGGCCAGGTGAGGCTTCAGGTGTAGCCAGGTGAGGCCTCAGGTGTGGCCAGGTGGAGCCCACCACGACCACGGGCCGGTCCACACCCTCTGATGAGCAATGGGACACCCCAAAATCACGTTCCCACCCGTCCCAGGTATCCCAGGTGAGTGCCCAGGTGTGTCCAGGTGTGCCCAGGTGAGGCCTCAGGTGTGCCCAGGTGGAGCCCACCATGACCATGGGCCGGTCCACACCCTCTGATGAGCAATGGGACACCCTGAACTCACGTTCCCACCCGTCCCAGGTATCCCAGGTGAGTGCCCAGGTGTGTGCCCAGGTGTGCCCAGGTGTGCCCAGGTGGAGCTCACCATGACCACGGGCCGGTCCACAGCCTCTGATGTCCAAGGGGACGCTCCAAAGTCACGTTCCCACCCATCCCAGGTATCTCAGGTGTGTGCCCAGGTGAGGCCTCAGGTGTGCCCAGGTGTGCCCAGGTGTGCCCAGGTGGAGCCCACCATGACCACGGGCCGGTCCATGCCCTCAGATGAGCAATGGGACACCCTGAACTCGTGTTCCCACCTATCCCAGGTATCTCAGGTGTGTACCCAGGTGTGCCCAGGTGTATCCAGGTGTGTGCCCAGGTGTGCCTCACCTGTGGTGGAGCCCACGATGGCGGTGTTCTGCTCCACGGCCTCCAGGAACTGCCCGATGACCAGCGGGACACGCCCTACCCATGGCCCCACCTACCCCAGGTGTGTGGAGCTATTCCCAGGTGTACCCAGGTGTATCCAGGTGTGTGCCCAGGTGTGTCTCACCTGTGCTGGTCCCCACCATGACCATGGTCTGGTCCACGGCTTCTGATGACCAATGGGACACTCAAACCCACGGTCCCACCTACCCCAGGTGTGTGGAGCTATTCCCAGGTGTGTTCCCAGGTGTGCCCAGGTGTGTCTCACCTGTGGTGGAGCCCACCATGGCCGAGTTCTGCTCCACGGCCTCCAGGAACTGCCCGATGACCAGCGGGATGCTGCCAACCCCCATCCCCCGTGTCCCTCACCTACCCCAGGTGCACCCAGGTGTTCCCAGATGTACCCAGGTGTGCCCAGGTGTGTGCCCAGGTGTGTCTCACCTGTGCTGGTCCCCACCATGACCATGGTCCGGTCCACGGCCTCTGATGGCCAATGGGACACTCGAACCCACGATCCCACCTACCCCAGGTGTGCCCAGGTGTGCCCAGGTGTGTCTCACCTGTGGTGGAGCCCACGATGGCCGTGTTCTGGTCCATGACCTCTGATGACCAATGGGACACCCCCAACCCATGGCCCCACCCACCCCAGGTGTGTGGAGCTATTCCCAGGTGTGCCCAGGTGTGCCCAGGTGTGCCCAGGTGTGCCTCACCTGTGGTGGAGCCCACGATGGCGGTGTTCTGGTCCACGGCCTCCAGGAACTGCCCGATGACCAGCGGGATGCTGCCAACCCCCATCCCCCGTGTCCCTCACCGATCCCAGGTGTTCCCAGGTGTATCCAGGTGTATCCAGGTGTGCCCAGGTGTGTGCCCAGGTGTGTCTCACCTGTGCTGGTCCCCACCATGACCATGGTCCGGTCCACGGTCTCTGATGACCAATGGGACACTCGAACCCACGATCCCACCCACCCCAGGTATCTCCCACCTACCCCAGGTGTGTGGAGCTATTCCCAGGTGTGCCCAGGTGTGTGCCCAGGTGTGCCCAGGTGTGTCTCACCTGTGGTGGAGCCCACGATGGCGGTGTTCTGGTCCACAGCCTCCAGGAACTGCCCGATGACCAGCGGGACACGCCCAACCCCCATCCCCCGTGTCCCTCACCGATCCCAGGTGTGCCCAGGTGTTCCCAGGTGTATCCAGGTGTGTCTCACCTGTGCTGGTCCCCACCATGACCATGGTCTGGTCCACGGCTTCTGATGACCAATGGGACACTCAAACCCACGGCCCCACCTACCCCAGGTGTGCCCAGCTATTCCCAGGTGTACCCAGGTGTGCCCAGGTGTGTTCCCAGGTGTGTGCCCAGGTGTGCCCAGGTGTGTCTCACCTGTGGTGGAGCCCACGATGGCCGCGTTCTGGTCCATGACCTCTAATGACCAATGGGACACCCCCAACCCATGGCCCCACCCATCCCAGGTGTACCCAGCTATTCCCAGGTGTGTACCCAGGTGTATCCAGTTGTGTACCCAGGTGTGCCCAGGTGTGTGCCCAGGTGTGTCTCACCTGTGGTGGAGCCCACGATGGCCGTGTTCTGGTCCACGGCCTCCAGGAACTGCCCGATGACCAGCGGGATGCTCTGGATGCGCTTCACCTCCTCCTGCGCGTGCAGGAATTCCTTCTTGAGGTTCCGCTGCTCGTCCTTGATGTACTCCTCCTGCACCTCCAGGAACTCCAGCTCCTGCTGCAGCTTCTGCAGGTGAGAACACACCTGAGCCAGGTGAGACACACCTGGGTACACCTGGGGCACACCTGGGACACACCTGGGGTACACCTGGGTACACCTGGGGCACAGCGCAGGAGCTGAGCTCCTCCTGCACCTCCAGGAACTTCAGCTCCTGCTGCAGCTTCTGCAGGTGAGACAGGTGAGACACACCTGAGACACACCTGGGTACACCTGAGACACACCTGAGCCAGGTGAGACACACCTGGGACACACCTGGGCACACCTGGGGCACAGCGCAGGAGCTGAGCTCCTCCTGCACCTCCAGGAACTCCAGCTCCTGCTGCAGCTTCTGCAGGTGAGAACACACCTGAGCCAGGTCAGACACACCTGAGACACACCTGAGACACACCTGAGACACACCTGAGCCAGGTGAGACACACCTGAGGGACACCTGAGCCGTGGGACATTGTCACACAGGTGTGCTCTCAACTTGTACCTGCTGTACAGGTAACCTCACCTGTCCCACAGGTAACCTCACCTGTCCCCAGGTGTGTCACTCACCTTGTACCTGCTGTACAGGTCCTGTAACCCCTCACCTGTCCCACAGGTAACCTCACCTGTCCCAGGTGTGTCACTCACCTTGTACCTGCTGTACAGGTCGTTCCCAGCCCTCACCTGTCCCCAGGTGTGTCACACAGGTGTGTCACAGGCGTCACTCACCTTGTACCTGCTGTACAGGTCCTGTAACCCCTCACCTGTCCCACAGGTAACCTCACCTGTCCCAGGTGTGTCACTCACCTTGTACCTGCTGTACAGGTAACCTCACCTGTCCCCAGGTGTGTCACTCACCTTGTACCTGCTGTACAGGTAACCTCACCTGTCCCCAGGTGTGTCACTCACCTTGTACCTGCTGTACAGGTCCTGTAACCCCTCACCTGTCCCACAGGTAACCTCACCTGTCACTCACCTTGTACCTGCTGTACAAGTCATTCCCAGCCCTCACCTGTCCCAGGTGTGTCACTCACCTTGTACCTGCTGTACAGGTAACCTCACCTGTCACACAGGTGTGTCACACCTGTCACTCACCTTGTACCTGCTGTACAGGTCCTCCAGGTCCTCGGGCTCCGGCACCAGGAAGGCGAGGCCGGGGAGGGGCCGGGGGGCGGCCGAGGCCGGGACATCGTCCTGGGCAGGTGAGACAGGTGAGAGACAGGTGAGAGACAGGTGAGAGACAGGTGAGACAGGTGAGACAGGTGAGACATGGACAGGTGAGACACAGGTGAGACAGGTGAGAGGTGAGACAGGTGAGAGACAGAACAGGTGAGTCAGGTGAGACATAAACAGTGAGATACAGGTGAGACAGGTGAGACACAGACAGGTGAGATATGGACAGGTGAGACAGGTGAGACACAGGTGAGATACAGGTGAGATACAGGTGAGACAGGTGAGATACAGACAGGTGAGATACAGACAGGTGAGACTCAGGCGGGACAGGACAGGTGAGATCCAGGTGAGAGACAGGTGAGAGAGACAGGACAGGTGAGGCACAGGTGAGACTCAGGTGGGGCAGGCAGGACAGGACAGGTGAGACAGGTGAGAGACAGGTGAGATCCAGGTGAGACAGGTGAAGGACAGGTGAGGGACAGGTGAGACAGGTGAGGCACAGGTGAGATGGATGGGACAGGTGAGGGACAGGTGAGGCACAGGACAGGTGAGACACGGACAGGTGAGGGACAGGTGAGATCCAGGTGAGATGGATGGGACAGGTGAGACAGGTGAGACAGGTGAGACAGGACAGGTGAGACAGGTGAGATACAGGTGAGATACAGACAGGTGAGGCAGATGAGAGACAGGTGAGATACAGACAGGTGAGACTCAGGTGGGACAGGTGAGACAGGACAGGTGAGGCCCAGGTGAGATCCAGGTGAGGCACAGGTGGGACAGGTGAGAGACAGGTGAGATGGGCAGCACAGGTGAGACAGGACAGGTGAGATGGATGGGACAGGTGAGACAGGTGAGACAGGTGAGACAGGACAGGTGAGGGACAGGTGAGATCCAGGTGAGATGGGCAGCACAGGTGAGAGAGACAGGACAGGTGAGATGGATGGGACAGGTGAGGGACAGGTGAGACAGGACAGGTGAGGCCCAGGTGAGATCCAGGTGAGGCCCAGGTGAGCAGCGGCACCCAAAATGGGGGAGGGGCACCCCCAGGTGAGGGGGGGGGCACCTGGGGGAACACCTGGGGGTGGGGGAGGGGCCCTAAAATGGGGGGAGGGGCTTTAAAAATGGGGGGAGGGGCTTTAAAAATGGAGGAGGGGCTTAAAGGGGAGGGGTTCAAAAATGGGGAGGGGGCTTAAATTGGGGGGAGTGGTTCGGAAATGGGGAGGGGGCTTAAAAGGGGAGGGGCTCAAGCGGGGCTTTAAAATGGGGGAGGGGCTTTAGAATGGGGAATTTAAAAGGGGAGGGGCTTAAAACCGGGGGGCGGGGCCTTTAAATTGGGGGCGGGGCCTCGGGGTGTGGGGCGGGGGGGGGGACAACTGGGGGAGGGGTCCCAAAAATTTTTGGGGGGGGTCCTGACCTCCCCTCCCCCCCCCCCGCAAATCGGCATCCAAAAAAAGGGGCGTGGCCACAACGCCGGAAGTGGGCGGAGCCCGCTTAAAAAAAAAAATAAAAACAAAAAAAAAACGCTCGGGGCCCCTCCCCCCCCCCCCCCCCAATTTTTGGGGGTCCCCCGGGTGCTCCCCCCCCTCCCCTCCCCCCCCCCGGGGGTTTTGGGGACCCCCCCCTCCCCTCCCCCCCCTCACCTGCGGCTTCTCCCCGAGCAGCCCCAGCTCCTCCATCGTGACCGAGCGCGCCGGAAGTGACGCCAGCGCGCCGCGCAGGCGCGCGGTGACGTCAGGCGGAGAGGGGGGGTGGGGGGGCGTGGCTACGGCCGCGCGCGGCGGGCGGGGCCCGGGCGGGGCTCCCAGTTCGGACCAGTTTGGGACCAGTTCGGGACCAGTTCGGGACCAGTTCGGACCAGTTGGGGCCAGCTGGGCCCGGTGCACGCGGGGAACCCTCCCAGTTCAGCCCAGCGCCCTCCCAGTACAAACCAGTAACCCCAAACCCCAAACCAGTACAAACCAGTAACCCCAAATCGCCTCCCAGTCCCTCCCAGTAACCCCCAGTTGCCCCCCAGTTCCTCCCAGTTCCCTCCCAGTCCCTCCCAGTTCAATCCCAGTTCCCTCCCAGTAGCCCCAAACCCCAAACCAGTACAAACCAGTAACCCCAAATCCCCTTTTTACCCCCCCAATCCCCTCCCAGTTTGTCCCAGTTTATCCCAGCTCCCTCCCAGTCCCTCCCAGTTCCATCCCAGTCCCTCCCAGTTCCCTCCCAGTTCCTCCCAGTCCCCTCCCAGTTTGTCCCAGTCCCTCCCAGTCACACCCGAGCATCGTGTCCAGCTCTCCGTTCTCCTTTATTGCCGTCCCAGTCCCTCCCAGTTTGTCCCAGTTTGTCCCAGTTCCCTCCCAGTCCCCTCCCAGTTTGTCCCAGTTTATCCCAGTCTCTCCCAGTTCCCTCCCAGTTTATCCCAGTCCCTCCCAGTTTGTCCCAGTTCCTCCCAGTTCCATCCCAGTTCCTCCCAGTCCCTCCCAGTCACACCCGAGCCTCGTGTCCAGCTCTCCGTTCTCCTTTATTGCCATCCCAGTCCCTCCCAGTTTGTCCCAGTTCCCTCCCAGTCCCCTCCCAGTCCCCTCCCAGTTTGTCCCAGTTCCCTCCCAGTCCCCTCCCAGTCCCCTCCCAGTTTGTCCCAGTTCCCTCCCAGTCCCCTCCCAGTCCCCTCCCAGTTTGTCCCAGTTCCCTCCCAGTCCCTCCCAGTTTGTCCCAATCCCGTCCCAGTCCCTCCCAGTTTGTCCCACTTTATCCCAGTCTCTCCCAGTTCCCTCCCAGTTTGTCCCAGTCCCTCCCAGTCACACCCGAGGCTCGTGTCCAGCGCTCCGTTCTCCTTTATTGCCATCCCGCTCCCTCCCAGTCCCTCCCAGTTCCCTCCCAGTCTGTCCCAGTCTGTCCCAGTCCCTCCCAGTTCCCTCCCAGTCTGTCCCAGTCCCTCCCAGTCTGTCCCAGTTTGTCCCAGTCTGTCCCAGTTCGGGTCATCTCAGCCCCAGTTTCTTCTTCTCGCGCTGCTTGCGCCGCACGACCTCCAGGTTGCGATCCTTCCACTGGCTCTTGCGCAGCTTGATGGGCCGGCTGCCCACGTACTTCCCTGCAAACTGGGCTTACTGGGAGCACTGGGAGCACCCAGGGGGGGACTGGGACAAACTGGGGGGACTGGGATGGACTGGGAGTGCCGGCTGCCCACGTACTTCCCTGCAAACTGGGCTTACTGGGAGCACTGGGACGGGCTGGGGGGGGACTGGGACAGACTGGGACAAACTGGGACAGACTGGGATGGACTGGGAGCGCCGGCTGCCCACGTACTTCCCTGCAAACTGGTCTTACTGGGAGCACTGGGAGCACCCAGGGGGGGACTGGGGGGACTGCGGGGGACCCCTGCAAACTGGGCTTACTGGGAGCACTGGGACAGACTGGGGGACACTGGGACGGACTGGGGGGGCACTGGGACAAACTGGGGGGCACTGGGACGGACTGGGGGGGCACTGGGACAGACTGGGAGGGACTGGGAGCACCTCGGGGGGGGCTGGGTGGGGCTGGGGGGAGACTGGGAGGGACTGGGAGGGAACTGGGGGGGGACTGGGAATGAGTGACGGGGACTGGGAAGGGATTGGGAACGACTGGGAGGTTGGGGGGACCCCAAGGTTCCCACGACGTCCCCAATGTCCCCAACCCCCCCCGCTGTCCCCAATCTCCCCAATCCCCCCCAGTGTCCCCTCAGTGTCCCCAATGTCCCAAATGTCCCCAATCCCCCTGATCCCCGTGACGTCCCTGATGTCCCCAATGTCCCCAATCCCCCCAATGTCCCCCCAATGTCCCCTCAGTGTCCCCTCACCGTTCATCTCCTGCATGGCCCTGACATTCCCCCTGATGTCCCCAAACCCCCCAATCCCCCCAATGTCCCCAATGTCCCCGATGTCCCTGATGTCCCCAATCCCCTCGATGTCCCCCGTGTCCCCCCGCTGTCCCCTCACCGTTCATCTCCCGCATGGCCCTGACGTACCCTGATCTCCCCAATCCCCCCGATGTCCCCAATGTCCCCAATCCCCCCGATGTCCCCAATGTCCCCAATCCCCCCAATGTCCCCGATGTCCCCAATCCCCCCGATGTCCCCAATGTCCCCAATCCCCCCAATGTCCCCGATGTCCCCAATCCCCCCAATGTCCCCGATGTCCCCAGTGTCCCCAGTGTCCCCAATCCCCCCAATGTCCCCAATGTCCCCAATCCCCCCAATGTCCCCGATGTCCCAAATGTCCCCAATCCCCCTGATGTCCCCCAATGTCCCCAATGTCCCCAGTGTCCCCAATCCCCCCGATGTCCCCAATGTCCCCAATCCCCCCAATCCCCCCAATGTCCCCAATCCCCCCAATCCCCCCTCAGTGTCCCCAATCCCCCCGATGTCCCCAATGTCCCCAATCCCCCCGATGTCCCCAATGTCCCCAATCCCCCCAATCCCCCCAATGTCCCCAATCCCCCCGCTGTCCCCCCCGATATCCCCCCTCAGTGTCCCCTCACCGTTCATCTCCCGCATGGCCCTGACGTTCCCCAATGTCCCCAATCCCCCCGATGTCCCCAATGTCCCCAATCCCCCCAATGTCCCAAATGTCCCCAATCCCCCCAATGTCCCCTGTGTCCCCAATCCCCCCAATCCCCCCGCTGTCCCCCCCGATGTCCCCCCGCTGTCCCCCTCACCGTTCATCTCCCGCATGGCCCTGACGTTCCCCAATGTCCCCAATCCCCCCCAATGTCCCCGATGTCCCCAGTCCCCCCAATCCCCCCGATGTCCCCAATGTCCCCGCTGTCCCCTCACCGTTCATCTCCCGCATGGCCCTGACGTACCCCAATGTCCCCGATGTCCCCAATCCCCCCGATGTCCCCAATCCCCCCGATGTCCCCAATCCCCCCAATGTCCCCGATGTCCCCAATCCCCCCAATCCCCCCGATGTCCCCAATGTCCCCGCTGTCCCCTCACCGTTCATCTCCCGCATGGCCCTGACGTACCCCAATGTCCCCGATGTCCCCAATCCCCCTGATGTCCCCAATGTCCCCGATGTCCCCGCTGTCCCCTCACCGTTCATCTCCCGCATGGCCCTGACGTAGTCGTTGGGGTCCTTGAAGGACACGAAGCCGTAGCCCTTGGTCTTGCCCGAGCGCTTGTCCCGGATCACCTTGGCCTTGAGGAAGGACGGGAAGCGCCCGAAGGCGCGGCCCAGCGTCTCGTCGTTCACCTCGTTCCCCAGGTCCCCGCAGAAGATGCGGAAATCGTCTGGATTTTGGGGCGAAAAACGGCGGGTTTGGGTCGTTTCGGGGTCGTTGCGCAGTTACGGGGTCATCACGACGTTGTGGGGTCACCACGCAGTTCTGGGGTCGTGGGGAGACCCCAGGGTCGTGATCTAGGCCAGGCTCTTGTCATTGACCTCAATCCCCAGATCTCCCCAGAAAAAGTAGAAATTATCTGAATTTGGGGTGAAAAACGGCGATTTTGGGTCATTTTGGGGGTCATTGTGAAGTTATGGGATCATCACAAAGTTCTGAATTCATGGGGACATCTTGGAGCTGTGACCCAGCCCAGGCTCTTGTCATTGACCTCAGTCCCCAGATCCCGACAGAAAAACCAGGAATTGTCTGGATTTTGGGGCCAAAAACGGCGATTTTGGGTCGTTTCGGGGCCATCGTGTTATTTCCTGGACTACAACTCCCATCATGCCCTGCGGCAGCATTCCCACGCTCCTTAAAACGGTCCCAGTTCCTCCCAGTCCCTCCCAGTGCTCCCAGTCCCCCGAATCCCCTCCCAATCCCCACCCAGTCCCTCCCAGTTTATCCCAGTCCCCTCCCAGTCCCTCCCAGTCCTTCCCAGTCCCTCCCAATTCCCCCCAATCCCCTCCCAGTCCCTCCCAGTGCTCCCAGTCCCCCCCAATCCTTTCCCTGTCCATCCCAGTTCCCTCCCAGTCCCCCCCCAGTCCCTCCCAATTCCCCTCAATCCCCTCCCAATCCCCTCCCAGTGCCCCCCAGTCCCCCCCAGTCCCTCCCAGTGCTCCCAGTCCCTCCCTATCCTCTCCCAGTCCCTCCCAGTGTATCCCAGTCCCCCCAATCCCCTCCCAATCCCCTCCCAGTCCCTCCCAGTCTCTCCCAGTCCCGCCCAGTCCCTCCCAGTTCTTCCCAGTCCCTCCCAGTTCCCCCCCAATCCCCTCCCAGTCCCCTCCCAGTCCCGCCCAGTTTATCCCAGTCCCCCCCAATCCCCCCCAATGCCCTCCCAGTTTATCCCAGTCACTCCCAGTTTATCCCAATCCCCTCCCACTCCCTCCCAGTTTATCCCAGTTCCCCCCCAGTCCCCTCCCAGTGCTCCCAGTCCGTACCAGCGTCCCACTCCAGCAGACTGGGATCCTCCCAGCTGCTCCCGGCCGCCGTGCGGATGCAGCGCTTCAGCCGCTCGCCCCGCCCCTTCCGCTTGTCCTCGGCCGCAGGCTCCGCCCCCACCTGGCCGACAGCCGTCAATCACCCGGGACACGCCCACCACCCCGCCCGGACACGCCCACACTAAAATGAACCCTGGGTTTGTAAGCTCCGCCTACTTTTGGGTAGCCCCCGCCCAGCCTTTACGGGAAGCTGTCAATCATCTGGACACGCCCATCACACAGCGGACACGCCCACCCCGCTCCCAGCCAACCCAAAACCTCCTAAAGTTGGAGCTCCACCCACTTTTGGACAGCCCTGCCCCATCCTAATGGTCACCTGTCAATCAACTGGGACACGCCCACCTGGACAGAATTCCCACTTGTAGGCTCCGCCCCCTTTTGGACAGCCCCGCCTCATTCTAACAGACAGCTGTCAATCACCTGGGCACGCCCATCCAACCGTGGGCACGCCCACTCTGCTTGGGCCCCGCCCACCCAGCAGGAAATGCCACCACCCCTGAGGCTCCGCCCCTTTTCCCACAGCCCCACCCCATCCTGATGGACAGCTGTCAATCACAGGAGCCTGCCTGTGGCCACGCCTACCTCCATTTGGCCACGCCCCATTTTTCTTACCACGCCCTTCCAACCCTGAGGCCACGCCCCAATTCTCAAAGCCCCGCCCCTCCTGAACACCTGCCAATCATTTCTGAATGCCACGCCCATGTCCCCCTCTAGCCCCACCCACACAACCAATTAACCCCGCCCCCTTTGCCCCCACCCACCCCATTCAGGTCCCGCCCCTTTAAGCCCCACCCACCTCTGGCACAGGGAAGGGCGGGGTCCTGTGGGCGTGGCCTGCGCAGCGGGCGTGGCACCGGTGCCATGTGGGCGGGCCCCGGGCGTGGCTCCGGAGGGGGCGTGGCCATGGCCGGGGGTGGAGCCGGGAGGCTGGGACCAATCCGGGGCTCCTCGGGGGGCGGGGCCCGGGGGGGCGGGGTCTCCTCCTGCGGGGGGTGGGGCCAGAAAGGGAGGGGTTAAGGGGGCGGGGCTTCCTGGGGCGTTAAAGGCAGCGCTAAATGGGTGTGGCTAAAGGGGAGGGGCTAAACAGGGTGGGGTTAAAGGGGGTGGAGCTAAATGAGGAACAATTAAAGGGGAGGGGCCAAACAGGGTGGGGTCAAAGTGGGAGGAGCAAAAGCTCAGAGATTAAAGGGGGAGGAGCTAAATTGGGAGGGTCCAAAAGGCAGAGAATAAAGGGGAGGGGCTAAACAGGGTGGAGCTAAACAAGACAAAAGGGAGGGGCCAAACAGGGTGTGGCTAAGGGGGAGGGGCCAAAGGGGTGGGTTGGGGGAGGAGCTAAAAGAGGAGCACTGGAAGTGGGAGGGGCCTGGAGGGGCGTGGCCTCGCGTTGTGGGGAGGGGCCTGGAGGGGGAGGGGGTGAAAGCGGGCGGGGCTTCCTCAGGTGGGGGAGGGGTTAAAGGGGGTGGGGTTAAAAGGGGCGGGGCCACAGGGGGGCGACACTGAGGGGACGTTGGGGACACCGGGGGGGGTCAGGGGGTCACGGGGGGGGGGGGAGGGGCTCACCGGGGCGCGCCGGGGGGGGGTGGGGTACACGGTGGGCGCGGCCTGGATGACGGGCGGGGTCGGTTTGGGGGGGCCCGGGGGGGGGGCCCGGGGGGGCCACTCGGGGTCCCCGCGGCCACCGGGGGGAGGGGGGGCACGGGCGCCCCTCCCCCCCCCGCCTGCGGGGACAAACGGGGTCAGGAGAGGATGGGGGGGAAACATAAAAAAACCCCCAAAATTCTGACCCAAAAAACCCCAAAATTCTGACCCAGAAAAAGCAAAATTCTGACCCAAAAAACCAAAATTCTGACCCAGAAAAATCCAAATTCTGCCCTAAAATATCCCGAAATTCTGCCTCAAAATACCCCAAATTCTGCCCTAAAATATTGCAAAAATACTGACTCAAAAAATATCCCGAAATTCTGCCTCAAAAAACCCCAAATTCTGCCCTAAAATATCCCAAAATTCTGACCCAAAAAAACCCCAAAATTCTGCCTCAAAATACCCCAAATTCTGCCCTAAAATATTGCAAAAAATACTGACTCAAAAACCCCAAAATTCTGCCTCAAAAAACCCCAAATTCCACCCTAAAATATCCCAAAATTCTGCCCCACAAACACAAAACTCTGGATCAAGAAACCCCAGAATTCTGTCCCGAAAATCCCAAATTCTACCCCCCCAAAAAAACCCAAATTCTGCCCAAAATTATCCCCAAATTCCCCTCAAAATGCAGAAAAAAACCTTAAATTTTGTCCCAAAATCAGCCCAAATTCCACCAGTTCCTCCCAGTCCCTCCCAGTCCCCCCCAGTCCCTCCCAGTTCCTCCCAGTCCCTCCCAGTCCCTCCCAATCCCCTCCCAGTCCCTCCCAGTTTATCCCAATTCCCTCCCAATTCCCTCCCAGTTCCCCCCAGTCCCTCCCAGTTCCCTCCCAGTCCCCCCCAGTTCCCTCCCAGTCCCTCCCAGTTCCCCCCCCAGTCCCTCCCAGTTGCTCCCAGTCCCCCCCAGTCCCTCCCAGTCCCTCCCAGTCCCTCCCAGTCCCTCCCAGTCCCTCCCAGTCCCTCCCAGTTCGTCCCAGTCCCTCCCAATTTATCCCAGTTCCCTCCCAGTTCCCCCCAGTCCCTCCCAATCCCCTCCCAGTCCCTCCCAGTCCCCCCCAGTCCCCCCCAGTTGCTCTCACCGGGCCGGCCGCTCTCAGGGCGCCCCCCAGCGGCGCCCCCAGGGGGGTGGGGGGGGGTCTCTGCAGTGGGGGAGGGGCGAGCAGCAGGGGGGGGGGCGGGGGGGGCCCCCAGGGGAGGCCCCACCCCCACCATGGCCCCGGGGGGGGGGGCGCAGGCCCAGGGGACCCCGGGGACCCGCTGGGGACAGCGGGGGGGGACAGCGGGTCAGCGCCGTGCCTCAGTGTCCCCAGAGCGTCCCCAAAGTGTCCCCAAACCCCAAAAACGTCCCCAAAAATGTTCCCAAACCCCCAGAAATGTCCTCAAAATGTCCCCAAAAATGTCCCCAAACCCCCAAAAGTGCCCCTAAAGTGTCCCGAAACCCCCAAAATGTCCCCAAACCCCAAAAACATCCCCAAAAAATGTCCCCAAACCCCCAGAAATGTCCCCAAACCCCAAAAACATCCCCAAAAATGTCCCCAAACCCCCAGAAATGTCCCCAAACCCCAAAAACATCCCCAAAAATGTCCCCAAACCCCCAGAAATGTCCCCAAACCCCAAAAACATCCCCAAAAATGTCCCCAAACCCCCAGAAATGTCCCCAAACCCCAAAAACATCCCCAAAAATGTCCCCAAACCCCCAGAAATGTCCCCAAAGTGTCCCCATACCCCCAAAAATGCCCCCAAACCCCCAGAAATGTCCCCAAACCCCAAAAACATCCCCAAAAATGCCCCCAAACCCCCAGAAATGTCCCCAAAATGTCCCCAAAAAATGTCCCCAAACCCCCAAAAGTGCCCCTAAAGTGTCCCGAAACCCCCAAAATGTCCCCAAACCCCAAAAACATCCCCAAAAATGTCCCCAAACCCCCAGAAATGTCCCCAAACCCCAAAAACATCCCCAAAAATGTCCCCAAACCTCCAGAATGTCCCCAAAGTGTCCCCAAACCCCCAGAAATGTCCCTAAAGTGTCCCCATACCCCCAAAAATGCCCCCAAACCCCCAGAAATGTCCCCAGAATGTCCCCAGTGTCCCCAAACCCACAAAGTGTCCCCAAACCCCCAGAAATGTCCTCAAAATGTCCCCAAAAATGTCCCCAAACCCCCAGAAATGTCCCCAACCCTCCCAATGTCCCCGATGTCCCCAATGTCCCCCCATGTCCCCAATGTCCCCAATATCCCCAATCTTCTGAATGTCCCCTGAATGTCCCCCCATGTTCCCCCAGTGTCCCCAGTATCCCCCCATGTCCCCAGTGTCCCCCCAATGTCCCCCCCAGTGTCCCCCGTGTCCCCAATGTCCCCCCCGTGTCCCCTGTCCCGTACCCGGGCGCTGCAGCACGTGTGGCACGAAGGCCGGGCGCAGGATCGGCGGCCGCTGCGGGGACACGGCTGGGGACAGAGGGGACAACGTTGGGGACACTGGGGACATTGGGGACATTGGGGACACGGCTGGGGACAGAGGGGACAATGTTGGGGACATTGGGGACACTGGGGACATGGCTGGGGACAGAGGGACAGAGGGGACAGAGGGACAGAGGGGACATTGGGGACACTGGGGACACTGCTGGGGACAGAGGGACAGAGGGGACATTGGGGACATTGGGGACACGGCTGGGGACAGAGGGACAGAGGGACAGAGGGACATTGGGGACACTGGGGACATTGGGGACACGGCTGGGGACAGAGGGGACAACGTTGGGGATATTGGGGACATTGGGGACACGGCTGGGACAGAGGGACAGAGGGACAGAGGGACATTGGGGACATTGGGGACACGGCTGGGGACAGAGGGACAGAGGGACAGAGGGACATTGGGGACACTGGGGACATTGGGGACAGAGGGACAGAGGGACATTGGGGACATTGGGGACACGGCTGGGGACAGAGGGACAGAGGGACAGAGGGACATTGGGGACATTGGGGACAGAGGGACAGAGGGACATTGGGGACACTGGGGACATTGGGGACAGAGGGACAGAGGGACAGAGGGACATTGGGGACACTGGGGACATTGGGGACAGAGGGACAGAGGGACATTGGGGACATTGGGGACACGGCTGGGGGACAGAGGGACAGAGGGACAGAGGGACATTGGGGACATTGAGGACACGGCTGGGGACAGAGGGACAGAGGGACAGAGGGACATTGGGGACACTGGGGACATTGGGGACAGAGGGACAGAGGGACATTGGGGACATTGGGGACACGGCTGGGGACAGAGGGACAGAGGGACACTGGGGACATTGGGGACATTGGGGACATTGCTGGGGACATTGGGGACAGAGGGACAGAGGGGACATTGGGGACATGGCTGGGGACAGAGGGACAGAGGGACAGAGGGACATTGGGGACATTGGGGACACTGGGGACATTGGGGACACGGCTGGGGACAGAGGGACAGAGGGACAGAGGGGACATTGGGGACATTGGGGACAGCCAAGGGACAGCGGTGACACTGCTGGGGACAGAGGGACAGAGGGACAGAGGGACATTGGGGACACGGCTGGGGACAGAGGGACAGAGGGACACTGGGGACATTGGGGACATTGGGGACATTGCTGGGGACATTGGGGACAGAGGGACAGAGGGGACATTGGGGACATGGCTGGGGACAGAGGGACAGAGGGACAGAGGGACATTGGGGACATTGGGGACATTGGGGACATTGGGGACATTGGGGACACGGCTGGGGACAGAGGGACAGAGGGACAGAGGGACATTGGGGACATTGGGGACACTGGGGACATTGGGGACACGGCTGGGGACAGAGGGACAGAGGGGACAGAGGGACATTGGGGACATTGGGGACAGAGGGACAGAGGGACATTGGGGACACTGGGGACATTGGGGACAGAGGGACAGAGGGACATTGGGGACATTGGGGACACGGCTGGGGACAGAGGGACAGAGGGGACAGAGGGACATTGGGGACATTGCTGGGGACAGAGGGACAGAGGGACAGAGGGACAGAGGGGACAGAGGGGACAACATTGGGGACATTGGGGACACGGCTGGGGACAGAGGGACAGAGGGACAGAAGGGACAGAGGGGACATTGGGGACACTGGGGACAGCCAGGGGACAGCCAGGGGACACCGGGGGACACGGGGGACACCGGGGACAGCGGTGGCACTGACCTGGCCCCACGAATGGCACCGGGGGTGTCCCCAAGGGGGGGACGGTGGCGGCGGCGGCGGCGCGAGCCTCGAGGGACTGCTGGACCTGGGGACAGAGGGGACAGAGGGGACAATGGGGACATTGGGGACATTGGGGACAGTGAGGGGACATCGGGGACACTGAGGGGACATTGGGGACATTGAGGGGACATTGGGGACATTGAGGGGACATTGGGGACATTGGGGACACTGAGGGGACAATGGGGACATTGGGGACACTGAGGGGACAGTGGGGACATTGGGGACATTGGGGACAGAGGGAACAGTGAGGGGACATCGGGGACACTGACGGGACAGTGAGGGGACAATGGGGACATTGGGGACATTGGGGACACTGAGGGGACATCGGGGACAATGGGGACATTGGGGACAGTGAGGGGACATTGGGGACATTGCAGGGATAGTGAGGGGACATTTGGGGACCCTGGTGACACTCAGGTGACATTTGGGGGACACTCAGGTGACATTTGGGGGACACTCAGGTGACACGCCTGCTGGTAGGCGTTGGTGGCGGATGAGGGGGGTTGGGGACACAGGTGACACTCAGGTGACATTTGGGGACATTTGGGGACACTTGGGGACACCCAGGTGATATTTTGGGGATATTTGGGAACACTTGAGGACACCCAGGTGACACAGGTGACATTTTGGGGACACAGGTAACACTCAGGTGACACTTAGGGACACTGAGGTGACATTTTGGGGATATTTGGGGACACTTAGGGACACCCAGGTGACATTTTGGGGACACAGGTGACACTCAGGTGACATTTGGGGACACTCAGGTGACACAGGTGACATTTTAGGGACATTTGAGGACACTCAGGTGACATTTGGTGACATTTTGGGGACACTCAGGTGACACAGGTGACATTTTGGGGACGCCCAGGTGACATTTTGGGGACATTTTGGGGACATTTTGGGGACACCCAGGTGACATTTTGGGGACATTTTGGGGACATTTTGGGGACGCCCAGGTGACATTTTGGGGACATTTTGGGGACGCCCAGGTGACATTTTGGGGACATTTTGGGGACATTTTGGGGACACCCAGGTGACATTTTGGGGACACACCTGCTGGTAGGTGTTGGTGGCGATGATGGGGCGCAGGACGGGGGGCGGGGCCAGGGGGTCCCCGGGGGCGGGGCCTGGAGCCCCCAGCACCTCCTGCTCGAACCTGCACCAGTACAAACCAGTAAGGACCAGTACAGACCAGTAAGGACCAGTACGGACCAGTACGGACCAGTACGGGCTGGAAACCCCCCAGTGACCCTCCCAGTACCGCCCCAGTGCCCCCCAGTAACCCCAAACCCCGCCCCCGTCACCACGGCAACGCCAGACCCCGCCCCTCCCTCCTTCAGTCCCCGCCCCCGTCACCACGGCAACGCCAGGCCCCGCCATCGCCCCACCAACCTCACCCCCGTTGCCATGGCAGCACTCAGACCACGCCTCTCCCTCAAGCTCCGCCCCCGTTGCCATGGCGGCCGTCAAAGCCACGCCCCCCTCCCGGCCGCCATGACAGCCCCGCCGCTCCCTTCCCCTCACAGCGCCATCTCCGCCTCCATCTCCTTCAGCCGCTCCTCGCCGCTCTTCACCGCGGCCCCGCCCGCTCCCGCCGCCGCTCCGGGCCCGGGCCCGGGCCCCGCCGCCACCACCGCGGCCCCGGGCCCGGCTCCCGCCGCCATCCCCGGCCCCGCCGCTCCGGGAGCCGCCGCCGCCGCCATGGCCGAGACCGCCGCGAGCACTTCCGCCCGCCTGAGGGGCACTTCCGGCGCGGCGCAGTGACCGCCGCTCAGCGCGACAGCATTGAAAAAACGGACGCGGGTTTGGGGCGAAATCGCCGGGAAAAGGACAAAAAGGGCGGCGGAAGGGGCGAGAAGCGCTTTAATGGCGGCGAGGCGGCGCGGAGGCCGCGGGCAGGGCGCGCTCAGCGCTTGAGCACGCTGTACACGTCCCCGCGCACGCCTGCAGCTCCTGGTAGGGCGAGTCCTGCTCCGGGGAGCGGGGCTTGGGCGGGGCTGTGGGCGAAGGGGGCGTGGTCACGGTGGAGACACGCCCCGTGACCCCCAGTGCCCTCCCAGTGACCCCCAGTGACCCCCAAAGCTCCTCCCAGTGACCCCCAGTGACCCCCAAAGCTCCTCCCAGTAACACCCAGTGCTCCCAGTGACCCCCAGTGACTCCCAGTAACGCCCAGTAACCCCCAGTGCCCTCCCAGTGCTCCCAGTGACCCCCAAAGCTCCTCCCAGTGACCCCCAGTGACCCCCAGTGCTCCCAGTGACCCCCAAAGCTCCTCCCAGTAACACCCAGTGCTCCCAGTAACACCCAGTGACCCCCAAAGCTCCTCCCAGTGACCCCCAGTGACCCCCAAAGCTCCTCCCAGTGACCCCCAGTGACCCCCAGTGCTCCCAGTGCCCTCCCAGTGCTCCCAGTGACCCCCAGTGACCCCCAGTGACCCCCAGTGACTCCCAGTGCTCCCAGTAACACCCAGTGCCCTCCCAGTAACCCCCAGTAACCCCCAGTAACCCCCAGTGACACTCAGTACCCCCCCCAGTCACCCCCAGTGCCCTCCCAGTCACCCCCAGTGACTCCCAGTAACTCCCAGTAACCCCCAGTGCTCCCAGTACCCCCCCAGTAACCCCCAGTGCCCTCCCAGTGCTCCAGTGCCCTCCAGTGCCCTCCCAGTCACCCCAGTAACCCCCAGTGACCCCCAAAGCTCCTCCCAGTGACCCCCAGTGCTCCCAGTGACCCCCAGTGACTCCCAGTGTCCTCCCAGTGCTCCCAGTGACCCCAAAGCTCCTCCCAGTGCTCCCAGTGCCCTCCCAGTGCTCCCAGTAACCCCCAGTGCCCTCCCAGTGACCCCCAGTGACTCCCAGTAACGCCCAGTAACCCCCAGTAACGCCCAGTAACCCCCAGTGCCCTCCCAGTGCCCTCCCGGTGACCCCCAGTACCCTCCCAGTGCTCCAGTAACCCCCAAAGCTCCTCCCAGTGACCCCCAGTGACTCCAGTGACCTCCCAGTCACCCCCCAGTGCCCTCCAGGAACTCCCAGGCCTCTCCTCGGCCACGCCCACAAACTACTCGTCCTGTTTGGCCACGCCCACAAAGAGCCCTGGCGGTTTGGCCACGCCCATAGGTGATCCCTCCCCTTTGGCCACGCCCAGATCGCGTCCGTTTCCGTTTGACCGCGCCCACAAACAGCTCCTCCCACTTGGCCACACCCAGACACGGTCCCACCCTCTTTGGCCACGCCCACAACCATTCCTTTCCCGCTGGACCACGCCCACAAATGTCTTCTCCTGCTAGACCACGCCCGTGATCAGCCCCGCCCCTCGGGCCACACCCAGAAAAGGCCCTCCCCCTTTTGGCCACGCCCACAACCTGCCCCTCCCCTTTGCCACGCCCGCGATCACTCCCCTCCCACTTGACCACGCCCACAAGCTGCCCCTCCCCTTTGCCACGCCCGCGATCACTCCCCTCCCACTTGACCACGCCCACAAATAGCCCCACCCTCTTTAGCCACGCCCACAAATGCACCCCCATATTAAGCCACGCCGCAAACAACCCCTCCCTCTTTAGCCACGCCCATAACCCGCCCAGCCCTTTGACCACGCCCACAAACGACCCCTCCCTCTTTAGCCACGCCCACAAAAGCTCATCCCACTCTGACCACGCCCACCTGGGCGGCCCCGCCCCGCCAGCCAATAGGCTCCGCCCGCGATCAGCAGCGTCAGGATGACGGTCAGCGGCCACGAGCGCCGCGATTGGCCCCGGCCCCGGGAGGCAGCCGGAACATTCTGGGAAAAGGGGGCGGGGCAGGGGCGGGGCCGCCTCGTGACCCCGCCCTCACCCCCCCGTGACCTCTGACCCCGCCCTGGGGGAGGGGCCTCACCTGGCTGGGCGGCGGCCGCTCCTGGCACCGGCAGCGGGAGAGGGGGCGGGGCTTGATCAGCCACGCCCCAACCACGCCCCATTTAGCCCCTCCCCCCGCCTGGGGCGGGGTGGGGGAGGGGCTGAAGGGTGGGGGAGGGGCTAAAATGGGGTGGGGGAGGGGCGGGTCAGGGAGACCCAGGGTGGGGGAGGGGCTCACAGGGGGGGGGAGGGGCTCGGGGGGGGTCCCCAAGGAGTGGGGGAGGGGCAAAAGGGGATCCTCAGGGTGGGGGAGGGGTTCAGGGGTGGGGGAGGGGCTCGGGGGGTCCCCAGGGGGTGGGGGAGGGGCCGACCCCCCCCCCATTTCTCCGCCATTCCCCTCCCCCACCCCGGCCCGGCCACTTCTGCTTTTGGGGGCGGGGCCCGGGAGGGTCCCCGGGGTGGGGGAGGGGCAGAGGGGACCCCCCGGGGGTGGGGGAGGGGCGGGGGGGACCCCCGGGGGTGGGGGAGGGGCCTCACCCAGCAGCAGCAGGACGAGGCCGAGGGTCCCTGGGGGGGCCATGGCGGCGCTGGGGGAGGGGGAAAGGGCGGGGCCGGGCGTGGCACACCTCAGGCCACGCCCTCATCTGGGGGCTCGGCCTCTGATTGGGCGGCCCCGCGACCCCGCCCAAAACTCGTGATTTTTCTCCCCCACCCCCCTTCCCCCAAAACTTCCCCATTTTGGGGTCCCTGCTGTAGCCACGCCCCCTTCCCAACAAGCCCCGCCCAGTCGCCAGCAAGTTCCGCCTTTATTAAATCCCGCCCCTCCTTTAAACCCCGCCCCTTTTTAAATGAGCGCGGGTCCTTTAAGGCTCCGTGGGCGGGGCCTCCATTTCCCATTAGGCCACGCCCACCGCGCTCTTTGATTGGATGAACCAGCGGAGGTTATTCCGCGCGCTGATTGGCCCCGGCAGCGCGAATAAACGCGGAAGTCGCGCCCTGATTGGTGGAATTCGGCGAGGCGGGAGCAAGGCGGGAAAAGGCGGGCGCTGATTGGTCGGCGCCTCACGGCGGCGCGCGCGGCATGCGCGCGCGCAAGGCAGGGCGGGAAAGGCGCGGCCTGAGGCGGCCCCGGGCGGGCGCGACCACTGCGAGTACGGGGGAGGGGGGGGAACGGGGGGTCCGGGGGGATTTGGGGGGTCCTGAGGGGGTTTGGGGGGGTCTGGGAAAGACCATTGGGTGCGGGGGGGGGGAATTTGGGGGGGTTCGAGGGGGTCCCGAGGGGTCTGGGAGGGCTGAGGGGGGGGTGGGAGGGACCACTCGTGTTCCGGGGGGGGAGGTTTGGGGGTCTGGGAGGGACCAACTGGGGGTTTGGGGGGGGATTTTGGGGGTGTGGGAGGGACTATTGGGGGTTTGGGGGGGATTTTGGGGGTGTGGGAGGGACCATTTAGGGGCTGGGGGGGGGGGGGCTGGGGGTTCCTGAGGGGTTTGGGGGGAGTGGGAGAGACCATTTGGGAGTTTTAGGGGGGATTTAGGGATTCTGGGGGGATCTCAGGGGGATTTTGGGGGTCCGGGAGGGACCATTTGGGGGATTTTTGGGGGGGTCTGGGAGGGACCATTTGAGGGTTTCCGGGGGGGTTTGGGTGTTTGGGAGGAACCATTCGTGTCACGGGGAGGGGGGTTTAGGAGGTTCGGGAGGGACCATTTGGGTGTTTGGGGGGGATCCCGAGAGGGTTTTTGGGCTTCTCAGGAGAATTTTGGGGGTCCCAGGTGGAAATTTGGGGGTCCCAGGTGGATTTTGGGGTGTCTGAGTGGATCTGGGGTTTTTCTGAGTGGATTTTGGGTGGGTTTGGGCAATCCCAGGTGGAATTTTGGGGGTCCCAGGTGGATTCGGGGTTTTCTGAGTGGATTTGGGGCAATCCCAAGTGGAATTTTGGGGGTCCCGGGTGGATTTTGGGGTTTTTCTGAGTGGATTTTGGGTGGGTTTGGGCAATCCCGGGTGGAATTTTGGGGGTCCCAGGTGGATTTTGGGGTTTTTCTGAGTGGATTTGGGGCAATCCCAGGTGGAATTTTGGGGGTCCCAGGTGGAAATTTGGGGGTCCCAGTTGGATTTTGGGTTTTTCTGAGTGGATTTTGGGCAATCCTAGTTGGATTTTGGGTGTTTCTGAGTGGATTTTGGGCGGGTTTGAGCCGTCCCAGGCCGGATTTCCCCCGTTCCCAGCGGGATTTCCCCCGTTCCCAGCCGGAATTCGGGGGGGCTGTGGTGAATTTCGGGGTTCCCCCCCAGCCCCCCGTTTTCCTGCCCTCCAGGCCATGGCTCCGCCGCGCTGCAGCCGCTGCCCGCTGCCCTCGGCGCTGCTGCGCTCGCGCTCGCTGCTCCCGTTCTGCCGCCGCTGCTTCCTCAGCGCCTTCGAGGCCGAGACGCTGCAGGCGCTGCTGCAGCCCGGCCCGGGGCTGCCGCCCCGAAATCACGGGGTTCGGCCCCAAAATCCCGGGATGGAACACCAAAATCCCGGGCTGGAACCCCAAAATCCCGGGCTGGAACCCCAAAATCCCGGCGTGGAACCTCAAAAGCCAGGGGTTCCACCCCAAAACCTGCAAAATCCCAGGGTTCCGCCCCGAAATCCCGGGGTGGAACACCAAAAATCTGGGGTGGAACCCCAAAATCCCGGGGTTCCGCCCCAAAATCCCGGGGTGGAACCCCAAAACCTGCAAAATCCTGAGGTTCCGCCCCAAAATCCTGGGGTTTCGACCCAAAATCTGCAAAATCCCGGGGTTGCACCCCAAAATCCCGGGGTGGAACCCCAAAATCCCGGGGTTCCACCCCAAAATCCCGGGGTTCCACCCCAAAACCTGCAAAATCCCGGGGTTCCGCCCCAAAATCCCGGGGTGGAACACCAAAGTCCTGGGGTGGAACCCCAAAATCCCGGGGTTCCATCCCAAAACCTGCAAAATCCCAGGGTTGCACCCCAAAAATCTGGGGTTCCATCCCAAAATCCCGGGATGGAACCCCAAAATCCCGGGATTCCGCCCCAAAATCCCCAGGTGGAACCCCAAAACCTGCAAAATCCCGGGGTTACACCCCAAAACCCCCCGATTTCCCCCCAAAACCCCCCGATTTTCCCCCAGAATTTTGGGATTTCCCCCCAAAACCCCCCAATTTCCCACCAAAACCCCGGGATTTCCCCCAAAACCCCCCCATTTCCCCCAAGATTCTGGGATTTCCCCCCAAAACCCCCCGATTTCTCCCCAAGATTCTGGGATTTCCCCCCAAAACCCCCCAATTTCCCCCCAAAACCCCGGGATTTCCCCCCAAAACCCCCCCATTTCCCCCCAAGATTCTGGGATTTCCCCCCAAAACCCCCCGATTTCTCCCCAAAACCCCCCAATTTCCCCCCAAAATCCCGTGATTTCCCCCCAGGATTTCGGGATTTTTCCCCAAAACCCCGGGATTTCCCCCCGGCACCCCGGGCCCTCCCCCTCGCCGGCCCCGCGGCCGCGCCCCCGGCCCGGCGACGCGGTGGCCGTCGGCGGCCTCGGGGGGCAAGGACTCCACGGTGCTGGCGCACGTGCTGGCGCGGCTGGGCCGGCGCCTGGGGCTGCGCCTGGCGCTGCTGGCCGTGGACGAGGGCATCGCGGGCTACCGGGACGCGGCGCTGCGGGTCCTGCGCGCCGCCGGCGCCGCGCTGCCGCTGCCGCTGGCCGTGGTCTCGCACCGCGAGCTCTTCGGCTGGGCCGTGGACCAGCTGGGGCCGGCGCTGGGCCGGCGCAGCCGCTGCACCGTGTGCGGCGTGTTCCGCCGGCACGCGCTGGAGCGCGCCGCCAGGGAGATGGGCGCCGACTGGATCGCCACCGGTGAGCACTGGGACGGACTGGGAGAGACTGGGAGAGACTGGGTTATACTGGGAGAGACTGGGTTGTACTGGGTTATACTGGGTTATACTGGATTATACTGGGTTATACTGGGTTATACTGGGAGAGACTGGGTTATACTGGGTTGTACTGGGAGGGCCTGGAGCGCCCCGCCAGGGAGATGGGCGCCGACTGGATCGCCACCGGTGAGCACTGGGTTATACTGGGTTATACTGGGAGAGACTGGGAGAGACTGGGTTAGACTGGGTTATACTGGGTTATACTGGGTTATACTGGGAGAGACTGGGTTATACTGGGAGGGGACTGGGTTATACTGGGTTATACTGGGAGAGACTGGGAGAGACTGGGAGGGACTGGAGCGCACCGCCAGGGAGATGGGCGCCGACTGGATCGCCACCGGTGAGCACTGGGTTATACTGGGTTATACTGGGAGGGGCTGGGAGGAGCTGGTGGTAATGATGGGTCACTGCCGGTCACTCGCGGTCACTGCTGGTCACTGCCGGTCACTCGTGGTCACTCATGGTCACTCGCGGTCACTCACGGTCACTCACAGTCACTCGTGGTCACTCACGGTCACTCTGCTCCCCCAGGCCCACAACGCCGACGATGTGGCCGAGACGGTGCTGATGAATTTCCTGCGCGGCGACGTGGCGCGGCTGCGGCGCGCGGCCAACGAGGCCTGGGGGGCCACCAACGAGGCCTGGGGGGCCACCAACGAGGCTACCGTGGCCACCAACGGCAACAAAGCCTGGGGGGCCACCCAGGGACCCACCGTGGCCACCGACGAGGCCTTGGGGGCCACCACAGAGGCCAACGGGGCCACCGATGTCAGCGGGGCTACCGATGAGGCCACCACGGCCACCAACAGGACCGTGGCCACCAGTGAGGTCTCAGGGGCCACTAACGAGGCCACCACAGTCAACGAGGCCGCTGTGGCCGCCAACGCGGTCAACGCGGCCAATGACAGCAACGAGGCCACCAATGAGGTCGCTGCGGCTACCAAGGAGGCCACCGTGGCCACCAGGAGCTCCGGGGAGGTTCCTCCACCCTCGGTGGCCTCCAGTGGCCCAACGGAAGCCAACGATGGCCAAAGGAAGCCCTTGGGAGAGGCAAGGGATTGTCCCGAAAACCCAACGCGAATTTTGGGAAACTCAACAAGACCCAACCAAAACCCAACGAAACCCAACGGGAACCCAACGGAACCATTGGAGAACCCAACGGAATCGTGGGAAAGTTGGACAAAACCCAACGAGAACCCAACAAAACACTTGGAAAACTCAACCAAACCATTGGAAAACACAACGAAACGCAACGAGAGCCCAACGAAACTCAATGAGAACTCAACAAAACTCAACGAAGACCCAACGAAACCCAACAAGAACTCAATGAAAGTCAATGAGAACCCAACGAAACCCAACGAGAACTCAACCAAACCCAATGAAACCCAGCAAGAACCCAATAAGAACTCAATGAAAGTCAATGAGACCCCAACGAAACCCAATGAGAACTCAACGAAACCCAACGAGACCCCAACGAAACTCAACGCAAACCCAACCAAACCCAACAGGAACCCAAGGAAACCCAACAGGGACCCAACCAAACCCGCCAAGCCCTCGAGGAAGCCCAGCGCGGCGGCGCCGTGGCCGACGGTGCCGCGGCTGAAGCCGCTGCGGCACGCGTCGCAGAAGGAGATCGTGCTCTACGCGCACTTCCTGGGGCTGCCCTACGCCAGCGCCGAGTGCCGGCACGCGCCGCTGGCCTTCCGCGGCCACCCGCGGGCGCTGCTCAAGGAGCTGGAGGCCGCGCGGCCGGCGGCCGTGGCCGCGCTGGCCCACTCGGGCCGGCGGCTGGCCCTGGGGGCGGCGCCGGGCGCGGGGGCGGCGCCGGGGGCCTGCGGGCGCTGCGGCGCCGTGGCCAGCGGGGAGCTGTGCATGGCCTGCGTCCTGCTGGCCGCGCTCGACCGCGGCCGGCCCAAGCTGGCGCTGGGCAAGCGCGGCCTCAGGGTGGCTACCGAGGGCGGGAGGTGGGAGGGGGGCGGTGGCTACTGGGAGGGGGACGGTGGCCACTGGGACGGGGGTGGTGACCACTGGGAGGGTGGCCAAGGGGACTGTGGCTGTAGGAGTGGGGGTCAAGTGACCTGTGGCCACCAGGATGAGGGTGGTGGCTACTGGGGGGGAGGTGATCTAGGGGCTGGTGGCCACCAGAGCAAGGACATTGAGGGTGGTGGCCAAGGGCTCGGCGGCCACCAGGATGGGGGTGGTGGCCACCGGCCAGGTGGACAAGGCTGTGGTGGCCACGGCAGCTGTGGCTGCAGGGCCGGTGGTCGAGCGGCCATCGCTGGCCACGGGGGTGGCGATGCCAGCGGTAAGAGTGGCCACCAGGCCCAGGGTTTTGGTGGCCACGATGACCACCAGGGTTTTGGTGACCACCAGGGTTTTGGTAGCCATAGTGACCACCAGGATTTTGGTGGCCGGCGCGCGGCCGGGCCGGTGCGGGTGGAGCTGCAGGGCCGCGCCGGCCGCTCCGAGCGGCGCCTCCGCGGCTTCGGCCACGGCCGGGGGGGCCCCGGGGGGGCTGGGGGACATCTGGGACTTCTGAGGGGACACCTGGGGACGTTTTGGGGACATTTTGGGGCTTTTTGGATGTTTTGGGGATATTTTTGGGGAGAATTGGGGATATTTTGGGGTTTTTTGGGATTTTTTGGGGACGTTCCTGGAATATTTTGGGGTTCCTTGAGGACATTTTTTGGGGACATCTGGGACTTCTGAGGGGACACCTGGGGACGTTTTTGGGGACATTTCTGGGATATTTTGGGGACATTTTTTGGGGTTTTTTTTGGACATCTGGGGGACATTTTGGGGACATTTTTGGGGTCGTTTGGGACATTTTGGGGACATTTGGGGACATCTGGGACTTCTGAGGGGACACCTGGGGATGTTTTTGGGGACATTTTTGGGGACATTTTTGGGATATTTTGGGGACATTTTTTGGGGACATTTCTGGGACATTTTGGGGATATTTTTAGGGAGATTGGGGATATTTTGGGGTTTTTTGGGACATTTTTTGGGGACATTTGGGACTTCTGAGGGGACACCTGGGGACGTTTTTGGGGACATTTCTGGGATATTTTTGGGGACATTTCTGGGACATTTTGGGGACATTTTTGGGGTCGTTTGACACATTTTGGGGACATTTTTGGGACATTCTGAGGTTCCTCGAGGACATTTTGGGACATTTGGGGACATCTGGGACTTCTGGGGGGACACCTGGGGACGTTTTTGGATTTTTGGGATATTTTGGGGTTCCTTGGGGACTTTTTTGGGGTTTTTCGGACATTTGGCAACACCTGGGGGCATTTTTGGGACATTTGAGGACATTTCAGGGGCTTTGGGAACATTTTGAGGGCATTTTTGGGGTTTTTTTAGGACATTTTGGAGTATTTTTGGACAATTTCGGTGGTTTTGGGACAAATTGGGTTTTTTTGGTGACGTTTTTGGGTTTTTTGGGACTTTTTTGGGGTTTTTTGGGACTTTTTTGGGGTTTTTTGGGACATTTTTGGGTTTTTTTGATGACGTTTTTGGGGTTTTTTGGACTTTTTTGGGGTTTTTTGGGACATTTTTGGGTTTTTTGGGCTCCCCGGGGCCGTCAAACCGCGGGGGGGGGGGGGAGGGGTGGTGAAGGGGGCGGGGCCAGCGGAGTTCATGCAAATGAGCCGCTGATGGCGGGGCGTGTTTATGCAAACCAACCCAATAAAGCGATTTGAAACCGGTGATTATGCAAATGAGGCGCGTTCGTGAGCGGGGGGCTCATTAACCAGCGGGGCTGCGCGGAATCATGCAAATTAAGGGCGTGTTTATGCAAATTAAGAGGCCGGTTATGCAAATGAGGCGCGGAAGCGCGGCGGCGCTATGCAAATATGAACGGTGGGCGGGGTAAGAGGCGTGGCCTGATTTCCGTATAAGGAGCGGGCGCCGCCGCGCGGGCCAATCGGCGCGCGGGATGCAAATCGGGCTGCCGCGGTGAGTGACGTCACTTCCGTCGCGCTGTCGGTGACGTCACGCAGCAATGGCGGCGCCGCGGGTGTCGCTGGGGGCGCTGAAGGAGCCGCTGGGGCTGAACCGCGGCCTGCAGTGGGTGCGGAACTGGGGGCACTGGTTTATACTGGGAGCGACTGGGGGGGCACTGGTTTATACTGGGAGCGACTGGGGGGGCACTGGTTTATACTGGGAGGGAACTGGGAGCACTGGTTTATACTGGGAGTGGAACTGGGGGCACTGGTTTATACTGGGAGCGACTGGGGGGGCACTGGTTTATACTGGGAGTGGAACTGGGAGCACTGGTTTATACTGGGAGGGAACTGGGGGGGCACTGGTTTATACTGGGAGGGAACTGGGGGGGCACTGGTTTATACTGGGAGGGAACTGGGGGCACTGGTTTATACTGGGAGGGAACTGGGAGTACTGGTTTATACTGGGAGGGGCTCCAGGGGTTACTGGGATGAACTGGGATGAACTGGGATGAACTGGGAGGGGATATTGGGGTCACTGGTCTGTACTGGTCTGTACTGGTTTGTACTGGTTTGTACTGGTTTGGGGTTACTGGTTTATACTGGGAGGGACTGGGAGGGACTGGGGGCAGCTGAACCCAAATCTGGGGAATTTTGGGGCTGAATTTTTTGGGATTTTTTTGGGTTTTTTCCTGATTTTTGTTGGATTTTCCTGAAATTCCCATTTTTTATCCCACTGTGGCCCCAAACATCCCAAAATTGTCCCGAATTTTCTCATTTTAACCCAAATTTCAGCTGAAAAATTCCGGAGTTCCCTGAATTTCCCCATTGTTACCAAAAATCCCAAAATTTCCCAAATTTTCTCTTCTTTAAATCAGATTTTTACTTCAAAAGCTCCAAATTTCCCCATTTTTCCCAAAATTTTGGCCCCAAAATTCCCAAATCCCGATTTTCCCTGCACGTCCAAGGGGAAATTCCCAATTTTCCCGTTTTTCTCCTGATTTTTGTCGTTTTTTTTCCCAATTTTTGGGTTTTCCCCCCCAGTTTTTGTTAAATTTTCACAATTTTCTGGTTTTTGTCCCCAGTTTTTTCCTGTTTTTGCCCAATTTCCCCATTTTTCTCCCCAGTTTTTGTCAGTTTTTCCCAATTTTCCCGTTTTTTTCCGTTTTTTCCCAATTTTTGGGTTTTTCCCCCCAGTTTTTGTCAGTTTTTCCCAATTTTCCCATTTTTCTCCCGTTTTTTTTCCTGTTTTTTCCCAATTTTCGGGTTTTTCCCCCAGTTTTTGTTGAATTTTCCCAATTTTCCCGTTTTTCTCCTGTTTTTCCCCGTTTTTTCCCAATTTTCGGGTTTTTCCCCCTGTTTTTTTCCCGTTTTTTCCAATTTTTGGGTTTTTCCCCCCAGTTTTTGTCAGTTTTTCCCAAATTTCCTGTTTTTTTTCCCGTTTTTCCCAATTTTCCCCGTTTTTCCCCCCCAGTTTTTGTTGAATTTTCCCAATTTTCCCGTTTTTCCCCCCAGTTTTTCTCCATCTTCGCTTTCGCCACCTGCGGCGCCTTCGAGGGCTCCGTCACCTTCAGGGTCACCTGCGCGGGGCTGGAGAACGGCAGCGTCAGCGCCGCCTTCGCCTACCCCTTCAGGTGAGACACACCTGGGCCAGGTGAGACACAAAACACACCTGGGCCAGGTGAGACACAAAACACACCTGGGACAGGTGAGGGACAGGTGAGACACACCTGGGACAGGTGAGACACAAAACACACCTGGGACAGGTGAGACACACCTGGGCCAGGTGAGACACAAAACACACCTGGGACAGGTGAGGGACAGGTGAGACACACCTGGGCCAGGTGAGAGAGACACAAACACACCTGGGACAGGTGAGGGACACCTGGGACAGGTGAGACCCCAAAAACAGTCTAAAACACACCTGGGACAGGTGAGGGACAGGTGAGACACACCTGCGACAGGTGAGACACAAAACACACCTGGGACAGGTGAGGGACAGGTGAGACACACCTGAGACAGGTGAGACACAAAACCAGCCTAAAACACACCTGGGACAGGTGAGAGAGACACAAAACACACCTGAGACAGGTGAGACACAAAACACACCTGGGACAGGTGAGAGACACCTGGGACAGGTGAGACCCCAAAAACAGTCTAAAACACACCTGGGACAGGTGAGAGAAACACAAAACACACCTGGGACAGGTGAGACAGGTGAGACACACCTGGGACAGGTGAGAGACACCTGAGACACACCTGGGACAGGTGAGACACAAAACACACTTGGGACAGGTGAGACAGGTGAGACACACCTGCGACAGGTGAGGGACAAAACACATCTGGGACCAGGTGAGAGGCACACCTGAGACACACCTGGGACAGGTGAGGGATGGGACAGGTGGGGGGGGGTGGAAGGTGCAGGAAGGTCCAAAGCAGCCCCAGGTGTTCCCAGGTGTGCCCCAGGTGATCTCAGGTGACCCCCAGATGTATCCAGTCCCCCCCAGATGACCCCAGGTGTGCCCAGATGACCCCAGGTGCCCCCAGGTGACCCCCAGGTGTGTCCAGATGACCCCAGGTGCCCCCAGGTGACCCCCAAGTGTGTCCAGGTGAGCCCAGGTGCCCCCCAGGTGACCCCCAGGTGTTCCCAGCTGACCCCAGGTGACCCCCAGGTGCCCCCAGGTGCCCCCAGGTGTTCCCAGCTGACCCCAGCTGACCCCCAGGTGCCCCCAGGTACCCCCAGGTGCCCCCAGCTGACCCCAGGTGCCCCCAGGTGACCCCCAGCTGACCCCAGGTACCCCCAGGTGACCCCCAGGTGTTCCCAGCTGACCCCAGGTGACCCCAGCTGACCCCCAGGTGACCCCCAGGTGAGCCCAGGTGCGTCCCTCCGCGCAGGTTGAACCAGGCCGTGTTCCAGCCCTCGCTGACTCACCTGTGCAACCACACCTGGCCCAGGGACGTGCACCTGGTCGGGGACTTCTCCTCGGCCGCCAGGTTCTTCGTGGGCGTGGCCGTGGCCGCCTTCCTCTACAGCCTGGGGGCCCTGGGCGGCTACCTGGGCTACCTGCACCTGTACAGGTGCGCCGGCTCGCGCCTGCCCCTGGCGGTGAGTGGGGGCGCACGGGGGCACCTGCACAGGTGGGGTCTGGGGGGCGGGGTTACCTGCACAGGTGTGCTCAGGTGGGGTTTACCTGCACAGGTGGGGTCTGGGGGGAAGAGTTACCTGTACAGGTGTGCTGAGGTGGGATTTACCTGCACAGGTGGGGTTTGGGGGGGCGGGGTTACCTGTACAGGTGTGCTCAGGTGGGATTTACCTGCACAGGTGGGGTTTGTGGGGAGTTTACCTGTACAGGTGTGCTCAGGTGGGATTTACCTGCTCAGGTGAGCTCTGGGGGGGGGGTTTGGGGGGGGGAAGGGTTACCTGTACAGGTGAGGTTTGGATGGGGTTACCTGCCCCCCATACAGGTGTGTTCAGGTGCGCCCAGGTGGGATTTACCTGCTCAGGTGGGGTTGGGGGGATTTACCTGCACAGGTGTGCTCAGGTGGGCTGTGGGGGGGGTGTTACCTGCTCAGGTGCGCCCAGGTGGGATTTACCTGCTCAGGTGGGCTCGGGGGTTACCTGGGCAGGAATTTTTAGGGATTTGGGCGGAATTGAGGAGGATTTGGAGCAGAATTCCGGAATTTTGGGGATCCCGAGGGGATTTTGGGGGGGTTTAACCCTTTGTGCCCCTTCTCTCTCTGCTGCCCCTGAAGGACCCCAGGTAAGCCCCGCCCCCTTTTTTGGGAGCTCCACCCCCAAAATTCCCTTTTTTCCCCCCAAAATTCCCAATTTTCCCTCAAACCTTCCCGTTTCCCCCCCCCCCCAATTCTCATTTTTTTCCCCAAAAATTCTCTTTTTTCCCCCAGAAATCTTAATTTTCTTCTCCTAAAATTCTCATTTTTCACCTAGAATTCACGATTTCCCCCCCAAAATTCTCATTTTCCACAAAAATTTTCTCGTGTCCTCCCCAAAATTCCCGATTTTTGCCCCAAAATTCCATTTTTGTCCCAAAATTCCCAATTTCCCCCCAGAAATTCCCAGTTTTGCCCCTAAAATTCCCATTCCCCCCCCCCAAATTTCTTGTTTCCCTCCCAAAATTCCCATTTTTCTCCCCAAATTTCCAACTTTTCCCTTCAAATCCCTGCAGGAATTTGGGGTCTCTCCCCACTTTGTCCCTCCCCTGAATTTTTATCGATTTTTTCCTTTTTCATCCCAAATTTTTTGTTTCCCTCTCATTTCTCTGGGCCCCCCCCCCCCCTTTTAAGATTTTTTTCCCTTTTTTTTTTCTTTTGTTTCCCATTTTTGGGTCATTTCATTTTGGTTTTTGTCTTTTTTTTTCCATTCCTTTTTCAGTAAATTTTCCCCATTTTTGGGACATTTTTTCCCCATTTTTGGGCTCTTTTTTCTCCTTTGTTTCCTTTTTTTTCTCCTTTTTTTTCTCATTTTCTCCCCGTTTTTTGGGCCATTTTCTCTTTGTTTTCTCTCATTTTTTGGGGGTTTTTTCCCCCCATTTTTGGGTCTGATTTTTTTTCCATTTTTAGGTCACTTTGTCTCCATTTTTGGGCCGTTTTCTCTCCATTTTTGAGTTGTTTCTGCTCCGTTTTCAGGCAATTTTTGGGGCATTTTTGGGCCATTTTCCCTCCATTTTTCTTCAAATTTTGGGGATTTTTCCCCCCCTATTTTTGGTCCATTTTCTCTCTATTTTTGGGTCATTTCTCCCCCATTTTTGGGTCATTTTGTCAGTATTTTTGAGTCATTTCTGCTCCGTTTTTGTGCTTTTTTTGGGTCTTTTTTTGGGCCATTTTTGCTCCATTTTCGGGACTTTTTTTGGGCCATTTTTGCTCCGTTTTCGGGACTTTTTTTGGGTCATTTTTTCCCTGCAATTTTTCTTCCCCTCCCCCACCTTTTTGCCCCGTTTCCCCCAAATTTCGCGGCCCCTCCCCCATTTCCCCTTCCCCGCCCCTCCCCCACCTTGGGCTCATTTCCTCCCCTCCCCCTCCCCAATTTTTTGGGTCAATTTCCCCCGTTTTTGGCTCTTTTTTTTTTTTTCCCTCCCCCACCCTGACCGCGTGTCCCCTCCCCCCCCCCAGGACCTGGTGGCCTCGGGGCTCGTGGCCGCCCTGTGGCTCGTGGCCTCCTCGGCCTGGGCCCAGGGCCTGGGGCACGTCCGGGCGGCCGTGGCCGCGCCCCTCCCCCACTGCCCCTCCCCCACCGTCGACTGCGTCCACGCCGGGGTCACCCCCATGGGCAGCCTGGGGGCGTCCGTGGTGAGCGGGGAAACTGAGGCGCGGCTGGGGGACGGGGGGGGGGGTCTGGGGGGAAACGGAGCAGGGAAACTGAGGCAGGAGTGGGGGAGGGGGGCTGGGGGTGAGGGAGGGGGAGTTTGGGGTGGGGGAGGGGTTTTTGGTGGGTGGGGGAGGGGGGAATTTGGGGGAAATTGAGTGGGGAAACTGAGGCAGGAGTGGGGATGGGGGGCTGGGGGGTGGCGGAGGCATTTGGGGAGGGGCCTGGGGGATTTTGGGGGGAGGGGTAATTCAGGGTGGGGGGGGGCCCTTGAGGGGGTCGGGGGAAGGGAAACTGAGGCATGGTGCAGGAGGGAGATCGGCGATTTTGGGGGACGTTGAGGGCGGGGCGGGGGCGGGGCTTGGATGGAGGAACCGGGTGGGGGGGAGGGGCTTATGGGGGGTGGGGGAGGGGCTCGGACCCCGTTCCTGGCCCCTCCCCCACCCCGTTCTTCTTCCAGGCCTTCGGCTTCCTCAACCTCCTGCTCTGGGCCGGCGGCTGCTGGTTCATCTACAAGGAGACGCCGCTGCACCGCCCGGCCCCGCCCCCCGACCCCGCCCCCTCCCCCATGTGACCCCGCCCCTCCCCCCCACGTTTGTAGCGGTGCCAAGTTTGGGGGCGGGGCTGAGCATTGGGGGGGCGTGGCCAGGCGCTGGGGGAGGGGCTTTGTGCGCGGGGTGGGGGAGGGGTGGGGGTTGAGCGTTGGGCGGGTGACGTTGACCTTGGTGAGCCTGGGTTGGTCTCGGGCTGAGCTTTGGGTGACCTCACCTGGCCTGGGGCAGGCTGGGCCGTGACTTTGGCTCGGTCTCGACTTTGCGTTGGTCTTGACCTTGAGTTAGTCTTGGCTTTGGCTTGGTCTTGACTTTGAGTTGGTTGGTCTTGGCCATGGGTTGGTCTTGGCCATGGGTTGGTCTCGACTTTAGATTGGTCATGGCTTGGTCTTGACTTTGGGTTGGTCTTGGCCGTGGATTGGTTGGTTTTGACCATGGGTTGGTCTTGACTTTGGGTTGGTCTTGACTTTGGTTTGGTCTTGACTTTAGGTTGGTCTCGGCCATGGCTTGGTCTTGGCTATGACTTGGTCTTGGCTTTGGGTTGGTTGGTCTTGGCCATGGGTTGGTTGGTCTTGACTTTGGGTTGGTCTTGGCCTTGAGGTAGTCTCGACTTTGAGTTGGTTGGTCTTGGCCATGGGTTAGTCTTGACTTTAAATTGGTCTTGGCCACAGCTTGGTCTTGACTTGGGTTGGTCTTGACTTTGGTTTGGTCTTGGCCAATGGGTTGGTCTTGGCTATGAGTTGGTCTTGACTTTAGATTGGTCTTGACCAGAGCTTGGTCTTGACTTTGGGTTGCTCTTGGCCATGGGTTAGTCTTGACTTCGGGTCGGTCTCGGCCACGGGTGGGTTGCTCTTTCCCTCGCTGACCATTGGGCGGGTCTGGGTTGACCTCTGGCTGACCTTGCCGTTGGTTTGGACCGGCCTTGACCATGGGATGATTGATCTTGACTTCATTGACCGTGGCTTGGTCTTCACTTGGCCATTGGGGACTTTGATCTCAGCTCGACCTTGGCGTGGGTTGGTCTCGGGTTGGTGTTGACCATTGGTTGGTTGACCTTGACTTTGGTGACCATCGGCCAGTCTTGGGTTGACTTTTGACTTCACTGACCATTGGTTGACCTTGGCTTGACCATTGGTTGACCTTGGCTTGACCCTTGGTTGGTCTTGGCTTGACCGTTGCCTCGGTGTTACTTTGGCCGACCCTCGGTTGAGTTGACCGTGACTTGGCTTGGCCCGAGATTGACCCCTGGGCTGGCCCTGACCGCGCGCTGACCATTGGCCGGATTGGTCTTGCGGTGACCATCGGCTGGGTCAGGTTGGCCGTTGGTTGGTCTTGACTTGGGTGGACCTTTGGGGTCACGTTGGGTTGGTCTCGGGTGGGTTTGGACTGGGTTTGGCTGACCATCACCCGGCTTGCTCTTGAGCTTGACCAGCGCTTGGTTGACCTTGACTTGGCGCGGCTTGGCCTTGACTCGTGCTGACCGTTAGCCTTGATTCCGCTGACCGTTAACGGAGGCGACCGTTGGGTTGGTCTTGATTGATTAACGGTTAATTGGGTTGACCACTGGGTTGGCCTTGATCTTGAGATGACCATTGGGTTGGTCTTGACTTTGACCATCGATTGTCCAGTCTTGATTTGAGCTGCTCATTGGCTCGCTTCGACTTTGCTGACCATTGGTTGAGTTGAGGTTGGGTTGGGTTGGGTTAATCTTGGCTTTGAGTTGGGTTGGGTGGACTTCGGGTTGGGTTGACTCTGAATTGGGTTGAGTTGACCTTGGCCGATGTTGGGTTGGGTTGGGTTGGTGTTGGGTTGGTTGCACCTTGGGTTGAGTTGAGTTTGGTTGGATTGGGTTGACTTTTGGCTTGGCTTGGATTGAGTTGGGTTGACCTTGGGTGACCTTGAGTTGGGTTGGGTTGATCTTGGGTTGGGTTTGATTGGTTGACATTGGGTTGGGTTGGGTTGACCTTGGGTTGGGTTGGGTTGGGTTGATCTTGGTTGACCTTGGGTTGGGTTGGGTTTGGTTGGTCAACCTTTGGTTGGGTTGGGTTGTGTTGACCTTGGGTGACCTTTCCTTGACCCCGCTCGGGTTCGCGGCCCCTGATTGGCCCCACCCCCACCTGCCCTCCTCCCATTGGCTCCTCCGCCAGGTGGGCGTGGCCAAACACTCCGGGATCTCCTCCCCTCCCCCCCCAGCTCCGCAAGTGCCTCAATAAACGAAATTCTGGGAAAATGCCCCAAAATCGCCACGGGGATCGGGGGAGGGGACGCCGGGGGGGGTTGGGGACACCGGAGATGGACCCGAGGCCGCGATCGTCCCCAGTTTATTGCTTCTGACCCCAAATCCGCGCCGCGGTGGCCCCGGCGCCGTCGCCGTGTCCCGAACGTCCCCCGCTGCGGCGTCACCGCCGCGTCCCCGAGGTGTCCCCGAGGTCCCCTGGGCGGCGTCCGCGGCGTCCCGGAGCCGCCGCAGGTCGAGACGCAGCCACGTGTGACCCTGGTGTCCCCCGTCCCCGTGTCCCCGAGGTGTCCCCAATGTCCCCAAAGTGTCCCTGAGGTGTCCCCATGTCCCAATGTCCCCAAGGTGTCCCCAATGTCCCTACATCCTGTCCATGGTGTCCTGGATCCAGGACACGAACTCGCACACCTTGGTGTGACCCTGCTGTCCCCATGTCTGTGTCCCCATGTCCCCAAGGTGTCCCCATGTCCCCAAGGTGTCCCCAAGGTGTCCCTAGGTGCTGTCCATGGTGTCCTGGATCCAGGACACGAACTCGCACACCTTGGTGTGACCCTGGTGTGACCCTGGTGTCCCTCATCCCCATGTCCCCGAGGTGTCCCCATGTCCCCATGTCCCCAATGTCCCCAATGTCCCCAATGTCCCCGAGGTGTCCTCAAGGTGTCCCCAATGTCCCTACATCCTGTCCATGGTGTCCTGGATCCAGGACACGAACTCGCACACCTTGGAGTGACCCTGGTGTGACCCTGGTGTGACCCTGCTGTCCCCATGTCTGTGTCCCCAATGTCCCCGAGGTGTCCCCAATGTCCCCAATGTCCCCAATGTCCCCATGTCCCTAGGTGCTGTCCATGGTGTCCTGGATCCAGGACACGAACTCGCACACCTTGCTGTGACCCTGGTGTCCCCATGTCTGTGTCCCCATGTCCCCGAGGTGTCCCCATGTCCCCATGTCCCCAATGTCCCCAATGTCCCCAAGGTGTCCCCAATGTCCCTAGGTGCTGTCCATGGTGTCCTGGATCCAGGACACGAACTCGCACACCTTGGTGTGACCCTGGTGTGACCCTGGTGTCCCTCATCCCCATGTCCCCGAGGTGTCCCCAAGGTGTCCCCATGTCCCCGAGGTGTCCCTATGTCCTGTCCATGGTGTCCCCATGTCCCCATGTCCCCAAGGTGTCCCCATGTCCCCATGTCCCCAATGTCCCTGAGGTGTCCCCAAGGTGTCCCCAAGGTGTCCCCAATGTCCCTAGGTGCTGTCCATGGTGTCCTGGATCCAGGACACGAACTCGCACACCTTGGTGTAGACGCCGGGGTGGCCGGGCAGGGCGCAGGTCTGCAGCCCCCAGGAGACGACGCCCTGGAGGGTCCCGTTGCAGGAGAGGGGACCCCCAGAGTCACCCTGCGGACACGGGGGACAGGGGTCACTCTGGGGTCACTCTGGGGTCACTCTGGGGTCACTCAGGGGTCAGGGGGTCACTCAGTGGTCACTCTGGGGTCAGGGGGTGACTCAGTGGTCACTCAGGGTCCCATTGCAGGAGAGGGGACCCCCGGAGTCACCCTGCGGACCGGGGGGCAGGGGTCACTCTGGGGTCACTCAGGGGTCAGGGGGTCACTCTGGGGTCACTCTGGGGTCACTCGGGTTAGGAGTCACTCTGGGGTCACTCAGGGGTCAGGGGGTCACTCTGGGGTCACTCTGGGGTCACTCGGGTTAGGAGTCACTCTGGGTCACTCAGGTGCCAAGGGGTCACTCAGGGGTCACTCTGGGGTCAGGGGTCACTCAGGGGTCAGTGGATTTTGGTCAGATTTTGGTCAGATTTTGGCCGGATTTTGGCCAGACTTTGGTCAGATTTTGGCCAGATTTTGGCCAGACTTTGGTCATATTTTGGCCGGATTTTGGCCAGACTTTGGTCATATTTTGGCCAGATTTCGGCCAGACTTTGGTCAGATTTTGGCCGGATTTTGGCCAGACTTTGGTCATATTTTGGCCGGATTTTGGCCAGATTTCGGCGCGGCGGGGGCGGCTCCGGGGCTGGGGCTCGGGGCTCACCTGGCAGGAGTCGACGCGGCGGTTGCGGACGCCGGCGCAGAGCATGCTGGGCGTGATGCGCTGCGGGTACGCGCGGCGGCACGCGGCGTCCGACAGCACCTGCACGTAGGCGCAGATCAGGCGGTTCGGCAGGGTCACTGCGGGGTCACACACCGCTCACTCGCACCCAAATTCCCCCCAGATTCACCTCGGTTCACCCCCAGAATTTCCCCCAAAAGTTCCCCCCAGTTCACCCCCAAATTCCCCCCAGTTTCTCCCCGATTCCCCCCAAAATTCCCCCCAAATTTCCCCCCGGTTCATCCCAAATTTCCCCCTCGACTTTCCCCCCCAATCTTCCCGCAATTCACCCCCAAAATTTCCCCCAATTCACCCCCAAATTTCCCCCTCGACTTTCCCCCCCAATCTTCCCGCAACTGACCCCCAAAATTTCCCCCAATTCACCCCCAAATTTCCCCCTCGGACTTTCCCAAAATTTCCCCCAAATTTCCCCCAATTCACCCCCAATTTCCCCCCCAAATTTCCTCCAATTCCCCCCCAGTTTCCCCCAAATTTCCTCCAATTTCCCCCCAATTTCACCCAAATCTCCCCAATTTCCCCAATTTCCCCAAATCTCCCCAGTTTCCCCCAATTTCACCCAAATCTCCCCAATTTCCTCCAATTTTCCCCAATTCCCCCAATTTCACCCGAATCTCCCCAATTCCCCCCAATTTCACCCAAATCTCCCCAATTTCCCCCAATTTCACCCAAATCTCCCCAATTTCCTCAATTTCCCCCCAATTCCCCCCAATTTCACCCAAATCTCCCCAATTTCCCCCAATTTCACCCAAATCTCCCAATTTCCTCCAATTTCCCCCCAATTCCCCCCAATTTCACCCGAATCTCCCCAATTCCCCCCAATTTCACCCAAATCTCCCCAATTTCCCCCAATTTCACCCAAATCTCCCCCAATTTCCTCCAATTTCCCCCCAATTCCCCCCAATTTCACCCAAATCTCCCCAATTTCCCCCCCAATTTCACCCAAATCTCCCCAATTTCCCCCCAATTTCCCCCCAATTTCATCCACATCTCCCCAATTTCCCCCAATTTCCCCAAATCTCCCCAGTTTCCCCCAATTTCCCCCCCAATTTCCCCCAGTTTCCCCAATTTCACCCAAATCTCCCCAATTTCCCCCCCAATTTCCCCCCAATTTCATCCACATCTCCCCAATTTCCCCCAATTTCCCCCAAATCTCCCCAGTTTCCCCCAATTTCCCCCCCAATTTCCCCCCAGTTTCCCCCAATTTCACCCAAATCTCCCCAATTTCCCCCAATTTCCCCCCAATTTCCCCAGTCTCCCCAGTCTCCCCCCGCTGTCCCCGGGGGTGTCCCTGTCCCCGACCCTGCGGCGTGGTGACCGTCCCCCAGCCGGACAGCAGGCAGGAGGCCTCCGGCCGGGGCGCAGGCGCGGGGCAGGGCCAGTGGCCGGGACGCCGCGGCCGATGGCCGCCGGCCGGTCCAGCCGCAGCAGGGCCAGGTCGTTGTCCAGCGTGGCCGGGTCGAAGCGCGGGTGGGTCACGGCCAGCGCCACGCGCCGCTCCTGCTCCGTCCCCTCGCGCCGCGTCAGGTCGTCCTCGCCCAGCCGCACGCGGAGACCCCTGGGGACAGCGGGGACAGTGCTTGGGGACATTGAGGGGACAGTGCTTGGGGACATTGGGGACAGCGGGGACAGTGCCGGGGATGGGGACAGCGGGGACAGTGCTTGGGGACATTGGGGACAGCGGGGACAGTGCCGGGGATGGGGACAGCGGGGACAGTGCTTGGGGACATTGGGGACAGCGGGGACAGTGCTTGGGGACATTGAGGGGGACAGTGGTTGGGGACATTGGGGACAGCAGGGACAGAGTGGTTTGGGACATTGGGGACATTGAGGGGATTGGGGACAGTGGGGATAGTGGTTGGGGACATTGAGGGGGTTGGGGACACTGGGGGGATTAGGGACAGTGTGAAGATTGAGGGGGTTGGGGACATTTGGGATACCGAGGACATTGAGGGGGTTGGGGACACGGGGGGATTTGGGAACATTGGGGACATTGAGAGGGTTGGGGGCATTGGGGACATTGCGGGAGTTGGGACAGTGGGGATATTGCGGGCACTTTGGGGGGGTTGGGGACATTGGGGACAGCGGGGACATTGAGTGGACTGTGGACATTGGGGACATTGGGGGGTTCAGGACATTGAAGTGTCCCCATGAGCTGTCCCCTGTCCCTGTCCCTGTCCCTGTCCCTGTCCCCTGTCCCTGCCCCTGTCCCTGTCCCCCAGGTGATGTCCACTGTCCCCTGTCCCTGTGAGCTGTCCCCTGTCCCTGTCCCCAGGTGATGTCCCCTGTCCCCAGGTGATGTCCCCTGTCCCCTGTTGTCACCTCTTGGCGCAGTGGGCGGCGGTGAGCACCCAGAGGGGTCACACCTGTCCCTATGAGCTGTCCCCTGTCCCCTGTCCCCTGTCCCTGTCCCCTGTCCCCAGGGGGTGTCCCCTGTCCCCAGGCGGTGTCATTGTCACCTCTTGGCGCAGTGTGTGGCGGTGAGCACCCAGAGGGGTCACACCTGTCCCTGTCCCTGTCCCCTGTCCCCAGGTGATGTCCCCTGTCCCCTGTTGTCACCTCTTGGCGCAGTGTGCGGCGGTGAGCACCCAGAGGGGTCACACCTGTCCCTGTCCCTGTCCCCTGTCCCCAGGTGATGTCCCCTGTCCCCAGGTGTCCCCTGTTGTCACCTCTTGGCGCAGTGGGCGGCGGTGAGCACCCAGAGGGGCCGCAGCAGGACGCCCCCGCAGCGCAGGGGGCCGTAGAGCAGCACCTGCCAGGGCTGGGACAGCGGCAGGCAGGGGTAGCCCCCGATGACGCGCACGTCCTCGCCGTCCTGCGGCTCGCAGGTGACGCGCTGGCCCGGGGGACACGGCGGCGGCTGGCACACGGTGGCACCTGCGGGCGGCACAGAGGGAGGGACAGCAGGGCTGGCACCGGCACGGGGACATTGCCACCCGGCGTGGCACCTGGGCCACCAGGTGTGGGGACATTGCCACCCGAGTGTCACCTGGGCCACCAGGTGGGGGACATTGCCCACCCGGAGTGTCACCTGGGCCACCAGGTGTGGGGACATTGCCACCCGGAGTGACACCTGGGCCACCAGGTGTGGGGACATTGCCACCCGGAGTGACACCTGGGCCACCAGGTGTGGGGACATTGCCACCCGGAGTGACACCTGGGCCACCAGGTGTGGTACATTCACAGGGACATTGCCACCCAGCGTGGCACCTGGGCCAGCAGGTGTGGCACGTTCATGGGGACATTGCCACCCGGAGTGTCACCTGGGCTAGCAGGTGTGGGGACATTGCCACCCGGAGTGTCACCTGGGCCACCAGGTGTGGTACATTCACAGGGACATTGCCACCCAGCGTGGCACCTGGGCCAGCAGGTGTGGCACGTTCATGGGGACATTGCCACCCGGAGTGTCACCTGGGCCACCAGGTGTGGCACGTTCATGGGGACATTGCCACCCGGAGT
>NW_026530587.1:0-57716 GCF_024509145.1 Vidua macroura | reverse complement strand
TAGGGTATTTTTGGGCTGCTTTAGGCTGGTTTTTGGGCTACTTTTGGGGTGTTTTGGGGCTATTTTTGGGGTGTTTTAGGGTATTTTTGGGCTGGTTTTTAGGGTATTTTTAGGCTGTTTTGGGGCTGTTTTTTAGGGTATTTTTGGCGTGGTTTTTGTGCGTTTTTTGGGTATTTTTGGGGTATTTCTGGGGCTGGTTTTAGGGGTATTTCTGGGCTATTTTTGGGGTGGTTTGGGGCTGGTTTTTAGGTATTTTTAGGGTATTTTTGGGCTGGTTTTTAGGGTATTTTTGGGGTGCTTTTGGGGCTGGTTTTTGGGGTATTTTTTGCGTGGTTTTTGTGTGTTTTTGGGTATTTTTGGGCTATTTTTAGGGTGGGTTTAGGGTATTTTGGGCTGGTTTTTGGGGTATATTTGGGCTGGTTTTTTTTGGGTATTTTTGGGGTATTTTTAGGGTATTTTTGGGGTATTTTTGGGCTGGTTTTTAGGGTATTTTTAGGGTATTTTTAGGGTGTTTTGGTGGGCTGTTTTTTAGGGTATTTTTAGGGTGTTTTGGGCTGGTTTTTGGGGTATTTTTTGGGCTGTTTTTGGGCTGGTTTTGGGGTATTTTTGGGGTATTTTTAGGGTATTTTGGGGGTATTTTTGGGCTGGTTTTTAGGGTATTTTTAGGGTATTTTTAGGGTGTTTTGGGCTGGTTTTTGGGGTATATTTGGGCTGGTTTTTAGGGTATTTTTGGGGTATTTTTAGGGTATTTTTGGGGTATTTTTGGGCTGGTTTTTAGGGTATTTTTAGGGTGTTTTGGGCTGGTTTTTGGGGTATATTTGGGCTGTTTTTTGGGGTATTTTTTGGCCTGTTTTAGGGCTGTTTTAGGGGTGTTTTTGGGGTGTTTTTGGGGCATTTTTGGGTATATTTGGGCTGGGTTTTGGGGTATTTTTAGGGTATTTTTGGGCTGGTTTTTGGGGTATTTTTTGGCCTGGTTTAGGGCTGGTTTTGGGGTATATTTGGGCTGTTTTTTGGGGTGTTTTTGGGCTGGTTTTTGGGTATTTTTGAGGTATTTTTAGGGTATTTTTAGGGTGTTTTGGGCTGGTTTTTGGGGTATTTTTTGGCCTGTTTTAGGGCTGGTTTCTGGGGTATATTTGGGCTGTTTTTTAGGGTATTTTTGGGCTGGTTTTTAGGGAATTTTTCGGGTATTTTTGGGTGTTTTTGGGGTATTTTTGGGCTGGTTTTTAGGGTGGTTTTAGGGTATTTTGGGACTGGTTTTAGGCTGGTTTTTAGGGTATTTTTAGGGTGTTTTGGGCTGGTTTTCGGGGTATATTTGGGCTGGTTTTTGGGGCATTTTTGGGCTGGTTTTTGGGGCATTTTTGGGTATATTTGGGCTGGGGTTTGGGGTATTTTTAGGGTATTTTTGGGCTGGTTTTTGGGGTATTTTTTGGCCTGTTTTAGGGCTGTTTTAGGGCTGTTTTAGGGCTGTTTTTGGGGTGTTTTTGGGTGTTTTTGGGGTGTTTTTTGGGGGGCGTTACCTGCAGCACCTCCACCTTCCTGTAGCTGAGCTCCGGGGGGTGCCTCAGGGTGAGCCCCGGCCCGAAGGAGCTCTCGCCGCGGTTCCGCAGCGTCAGCGTCAGCTCCAGCGCGTCCCCCTCCCCCACCAGCAGCACCTCCCGCCTGGGGAGGGGTCACAGGTGAGGGGGGGGATGGAGAGAGACCCCCCCCCCAAAAAAAAAACCCCCAAAAAAACCCCAAAAATTGGGGAAAACAGCCCCGAAAATAGCCCCGAAATAGCCGGAAAATAGCCCCGAAGTAGCCGCAAATAGCCCCAAAATAGCCCAAAAATAGCCCCAGAATAGCCCCAAAATTAGTCCCAAAACAGCCTAAAATTAGCCCCAAAATTAGCCCCAAAACAGTCGAAAATAGCCCCAAAATTAGCCCCAGAATAGCCCCAAAATAGCTCCAAAAGTGACCCAAAAATAGCCCCAAAAGTGACCCAAAAATAGCCCAAAATTAGCCCCAGAATAGCCCCAAAAGTGACCCAAAAATAGCCCAAATAGCCCAAAATTAGCCCCAGAATAGCCCCAAAATTAGCCCCAAAACAGTCGAAAATAGCCCCAAAATAGCCCCAAAAGTAGCCCCAGAACAGCCCCACAATAGCCCTAAAATTAACCCCAAAATAGCCCCAAAATTAACCTTGAAATAGCCGAAAAATAGCCGGAAAATAGCCCAAAATAGCCCCCAAATTAGCCGAAAATAGCCCTAAAATAAGCCCCAAAATAGCCCCAAAAGTGGCCCAAAAATAGCCCCAAAATAGACCCAAAATTAACCCCAAAATAGCCCCAAAATAGCCCCAAAATTAGCCTTGAAATAGCCGAAAAATAGCCCCAAACTAGCCCAAAATTAGCCCCAAAATTGGCCGAAAATAGCCCCAAAATAAGCCCCAAAATAGCCCCAAAAGTGACCCAAAAATAGCCCCAAAATAGACCCAAAATTAACCCCAAAATAGCCCCAAAATAGCCCCAAAATTAGCCTTGAAATAGCCGAAAAATAGCCCCAAACTAGCCCAAAATTAGCCCCAAAATTAGCCCCAAAACAGTCGAAAATCGCCCCAAAATAGCCCAAAATTAGCCCCAAAATTAGCCGAAAATAGCCCAAAAATAGCCCCGAAATAGCCCCAAAATAGCCCAAATTTTTCCCGCAAAAATAGCCAAAATTTAGCCCCAAAATTAGCCCCAAAATTAACCAAAATTAACCCAAAAATAGCCCAAAAATAGCCCAAAAATATCCCGAAAATTAGCCACTTTTCCCCATTTTATTCCAATTTTCCCCCCAATTTTCCCCAATTTTATTCCAATTTCCCCCCATTTCTCCCATTTTTTCCCAATTTCCCCCCAATTTTCCCCCATTTCCCCCAATTTTATTCCAATTTTCCACAATTTTTTGCCCAATTTTCCCCCAATTTTCCCCCCATTTTTGTCCGATTTTCCCCTATTTCCCCAAATTTCCCCCCCAATTTTCCCTCAATTTCCCTCCCAATTTTTCCCAATTTTATTCCAATTTCCCCCCGACTTTTCCCCCAATTTTCCCCCCACTTTTCCCCAATTTCCCCCATTTTTTCCCAATTTTCCCCAATTTTTCCTCCATTTAACCTCAATTTCCCCCCCAATTTTCCCTCATTTTATTCCAATTTTTCCCCCATTTTATTCCAATTTCCTCTCATTTTTCCCAATTTCCCCCCATTTTATTCCCACTTTTCCCCCATTTTATTCCAATTTTCCCCCAGTTTCCCCCCCAATTTTCCCCCAAATTTCCCTCAATTTCCCTCCCAATTTCCCCAATTTTATTCCAATTTCCCCCCCACTTTTCCCCCAATTTTCCCCCCACTTTTTCCCAATTTTCCCCCAATTTTCCCCCAATTTTATTCCAATGTTCCCCCCATTTTTTTCCCAATTTCCCCCCAATTTCCCCCCATTTTACCTCAATTTCCCCCCTCATTTTTCCCCAATTTTATTCCAATTTTTCCCCCATTTTCCCCCCAATTTCCCCCCCATTTTTTCCCATTTTTCCCCAATTTTCCCCCAATTTTCCCCCATTTTTTCCCAATTTCCCCCCCCACTTTCCCCCCATTTTATTCAATTTTCCCGCCATTTTCCCCCCAATTTTCCCCCAATTTTATTCCAATTTCCCCCCATTTTTTCCCAATTTCCCCCCCCACTTTCCCCCATTTTTTCCCAATTTCCCCCCATTTTACCTCAATTTCCCCCCATTTTTTCCCAATTTTATTCCAATTTCCCCCCAATTTCCCCCATTTTTTCCCCATTTTTCCCCATTTTTTCCCAATTTCCCCGATTTCTCCCCAAATCCTCACCCCGAGAGTTCAGCTCCAGCTCCAGCTCGTCTGGCAGGCGTTGTCGTCGCCGCAGTCGTGCTCGAAGGGCACCTGGCCACGATTTTGGGGCAAATTCGGGAGATTTTTAGCAATCAAAACCACATTAAAAAATATGAAATAATACAAATAAATCAATGTAATCATTTAATAATTAAATCCCTTCAAAAAAGCCCCAAAATCCTCAAAAAAAAACCCCAAAATCCCTCCGATTTTCCCAAATTATCGCATTTTTCCCCAAATTTTCCCCAATTTTTTCCCAAATTCCCCAAAATCCCCCAAAAATCCCCAAAATCCCCCCAAATTTTCCCAAATTGTCCCAAATTTTCCCAATTTTCCCATTTTTTTCCCTATTTTCCAAAAAAATCTCCCCAAAATCCCCCCAAATTTCCCCCAAATCCCCCTAATTTCGCCCAACCCCCCCCAATTTTCCCCAAATTTCCCCAAATTCCCCCAAATCCTTGAAAATCCCCCATTTTCCCCCCATTTTTCCCCCAAATTCCCCATTTTCCCCCAAATTTCCCCCATTTTTCCCCCAAATTTCCCCATTTTTCCCCCAAATTTCCCCATTTTTCCCCATTTCCCCCCATTTTCCCCCATTTTTCCCCATTTATCCCCAAATTTCCCCATTTCCCCCCATTTTCCCCATTTTTTCCCCAAATTTCCCCATTTATCCCCCATTTTTCCCCATTTTCCCCCATATTTTCCCCATTTTCCCCATATTCCCCCATTTTTTCCCCATTTCCCCCCATTTCCCCCATTTTCCCCATTTCCCCCCCATTTTCCCCCAAATTTCCCCATTTATCCCCCCATTTTTTCCCCATTTCCCCCCGAATTTCCCCATTTCCCCCGAATTTCCCCAAATCTCCCCATTTTCCCCCATTTTCCCCATTTCCCCCCAAATTTCCCCATTTCCCCCATTTTCCCCCAAATTCCCCCATTTTCCCCCTATTTTTTCCCCATTTCCCCCCATTTCCCCCCCAAATTTCCCCATTTTTCCCCATATTCCCCCCATATTTCCCCCAAATTTCCCCATTTTTCCCCATTTCCCCCCCATTTTCCCCAAATTTCCCCATTTTTCCCCATTTCCCCCCATTTCCCCCATTTTCCCCATTTTCCCCCCATTTTTCCCCATTTCCCCCCCATTTTCCCCCAAATTTCCCCATTTTCCCCCATTTTTTCCCCAAATTTCCCCAATTTTCCCCAAATTTCCCCATTTTTTCCCCATTTTCTCCCTATTTTTCCCCAAAATCCCCCCAAATCCCCCCGAATTTTCCCCAAATTTCCCCATTTCCCCCCCAAATTTCCCCATTTCCCCCCATTTTATCCCTATTTTTCCCCCCAAATTTTCCCCAAATTTCCCCATTTTCCCCCATATTCCCCCCGAATTTCCCCATTTTTTCCCCTATTTTTTCCCCATTTTCCCCCATTTATCCCCATTTTTTCCCCAAATTTCCCCATTTTTTCCCCATATTCCCCCCATATTCCCCCATTTTTCCCCATTTTCCCCCAAATTTCCCCATTTGTTCCCCATTTTTCCCCCGAATTTCCCCATTTTTTCCCCTATTTTCCCCCCATTTTTCCCCATTTCCCCACATTTTTTCCCAATTTTCCCCAAATTTCCTCATTTTCCCCCCAAATTTCCCCATTTCCCCCCATTTTATCCCTATTTTCCCCCCAAATTTTCCCCATTTTCCCCCCATTTCCCCCATTTTTTCCCCATTTCCCCCCCATTTTCCCCCAAATTTCCCCATTTTTACCCCAATTTTTCCCCAAATTTCCCCATTTTCCCCAAAATTCCCAATTTTTCCCCATTTGTTCCCCATTTTTCCGCAAAATTCCCAATTTTTTCCCATTTATCCCCCATTTTCCCCCATTTTCCCCCAAATTTCCCCATTTTCCCCCTATTTTTTCCCCATTTTCCCCCATTTATCCCTATTTTTCCATAATTTCCCCCATTTCCCCCCATTTTTCCCCCAAATTTCCCCAATTTTCCCCCATTTTCCCCCATTTTCCCCCATTTTATCCCTATTTTCCCCCCGAATTTCCCCCAATTTCCCCCCATTTCCCCCATTTTTCCCCATTTCCCCCCCAATTTTTCCCCAAAATCCCCCCAAATTTCCCCAAATCTCCCCATTTTTCCCCATTCCCCCCGAATTCCCGGATTCCCCCTCTTGCCGTGGCGGTCACTGCGGTGTCCGAGCCGGGTCCGAGCTGTGGCCGGAGCCCTCCGGCCGCGTCCAGGGGGTCCCCGCGGCCCCCGAGGGTCACGCGCAGCGCCAGGGGGGTCAGCGTGTCCTGGGGGCAGCCCTGAGCCCACATTTGGGGCAAAAAAAACCCGAATTTGAGAGCCGAAAATGAAAAAAAAACAAAAAAAAAAAACAAAAAAAAAAAACAAAAAAACAACAACAAAAAAAAAAACCAAAAAAAAAAAAAACCCGAATTTAACCCAAATTTAACCCGGAATTGGGAGCACGAAAATGAAAAAAAAAAAAAACAAAAAAAAAGAAAAAAACCGGAATTTAACCCAAATTTAACCGGAATTGGGAGCCTAAAGTGTAAAAAAACCCCAAAAAAACCGAAAAAAAACCCCCAAATTTAACCCGAATTTAACCCGGAATTGGGAGCAGGAAATGAAAAAAAAAAACCAAAAAAATCGGAATTTAACCCAAATTTAACCCAAATTTAACCCGAATTTAACGCGGAATTTGGAGCAGGAAATGAGAAAAAAAAAAAACCAAAAAAATCGGAATTTAACCCAAATTTGGGGAAAAAAAAACCCGAATTTGAGGGGATTTCAGCGGGGTTGGGAGCAGGGAATGAGAAAAAAGCAAAAAAAATGAAAAAAAAAAAAAAAAAAAAAAAAAAACCGAAAAAAAACCCCCAAATTTAACCCGAATTTAACCCGGAATTGGGAGCCGAAAATGAAAAAAAAAAACCCAAAAAAACCCAAATTTAACCCAAATTTAACGCGGAATTGGGAGCACGAAATGAAAAAAAAAAAAAAAAAAAAAAAAAAAAAAAAAAAAAAAAAAAAAAAAGAAAAAAAACCCCCGAATTTAACCCAAATTTAACCGGAATTTAAGCGGAATTGGGAGAAGGAAATGAGAAAAAAAAACAAAAAAAATCGGAATTTAACCCAAATTTGGGGAAAAAACCCGAATTTCAGGGAATTTCAGCGGGGTTGGGAGCAGGGAATGAGAAAAAAAGCAAAAAATCGGAATTTAACCCAAATTTAACCCGAATTTAACCGGAGTTGGGAGCAGGAAATGAAAAAAAAAACCAAAAAAATCGGAATTTAACCCAAATTTAACCCGGAATTGGGAGAAGGAAATGAGAAAAAAAAAACAAAAAAATCGGAATTTAACCCAAATTTGGGACAAAAACCCCGAAATTAGGGGGTTTCGGCGGGGTTGGGAGCAGGGAATGGGAAAAAAAAACAAAAAATCGGAATTTAACCCAAATTTAACCCGAATTTAACCGGAATTTAAGCGGAATTGGGAGCACGAAAATGAAAAAAAAACCAAAAAAAAATCGGAATTTAACCCAAATTTAACCCGAATTTAACCGGAATTGGGAGCCGAAAATTAAAAAAAAAAACAAAAAAAATCGGAATTGACCCAAATTTAACCTGAATTTAACCCGGAATTGGGAGCAGGAAATGAGAAAAAAAACCCAAAAAAATCGAATTTAACCCAAAATTGGGAGCCTAAAATGCAAAAAAAAAAACAAAAAAAAGAAAAAAAAAAAAAAATTTAACCTGGAATTGGGAGCTCGAAATGAAAAAAAAAACCAAAAAAATCGGAATTTAACCCAAATTTAACCCGAATTTAACCGGAATTTAACCGGAATTGGGAGCCGAAAATTAAAAAAAAAAAAAAAAACAAAAAAAAAATCGGAATTTAACCCGAAATTGGAAGCCTAAAATGCAAAAAAATAAACAAAAAAATGAAAAAAAAAATCCAAATTTAACCCAAATTTAACCCGGAGTTGGGAGCCCAAAATGAAAAAAAAAAACCCCGAATTTAAATGAATTTAACCCAAAATTGGGACCCCAAAACAAACAAACAAAAAAAGAACCAAAAAAATCGGAATTTAACCGAAATTTAACCGGAATTGGGAGCACAAAAATGAAAAAAAATTAATTTAACCCAAAATTTTTGGGGTTTTTGGTCCCAAAATCCCCAAATTCTTCCCCAAAATTCCCCCCAAAATTCCCAAATTTCCCAAATTTTCCAAATTTCCTCCCAAATTCCCCAAATTTTGCCCAAATCCCCCCGAAAATCCCCGAATTTGCCCCAATTTTTCCCAAAAATCCCCCAAAATTCCCCAATTTTCCCCAAAATTCCCCAATTTCCCCCAAAATCCCCAATTTTTCCCAAAATCCCCCAGTTTTCCCCCAAATTTCGCCCCAAATTTTCCCAAAATCCGCCCAAAATCCCCCCATAATTTCCCCAAATTTTCCCCAAAACTCCCGAAAATTCCCCCAAAAATCCCCCATTTTTTCCCAAAAATTCCCCAATTTTCCCAAAATTCCCAAATTTTCCCAAAATCCCCCCAAAATTTTCCAAATTTCCTTCTAAATCCCCAATTTTTCCCCAAAAACCCCCAAATTTTGCCCAAATCCCCCGAAAATCCCCGAATTTGCCCCAATTTTTCCCAAAAATCCCCCCAAAATTTCCCAATTTTCCCCAAAATTCCCATTTTTTTCCCCCAAATCCCCCAATTTTCCCCCCAAATCCTCCCAAATTTCGCCCCAAATTTTGCCCAAATCCCCCAAAAAATCCCTTGAATTTGCCCCAATTTCGCCCCAATTTTTCCCAAAAATCCCCCCAAAAAATCCTCCAAATTTCCCCAATTTTCCCCAATTTTCCCAAATTTTCCCCAAAATCCCTGAAATTTCCCAAAATCCCCCCAAAATTTTCCAAATTTCCCCAAAATCCCCCAAATTTCCCCAAAAATCCCCCCAAAATTCCCCATTTTTTACCAAATTTCCCCATTTTTTCCCCATTTTTCCCCATTTTTCCCCCATTTTTCCCCATTTTTTGCCCATTTTTTCCCAAAATCCCAAATTTTCCCAAACCCGCGGGAATTCTCCCCAAATCCTCGCCTTGTGGAAGAGCTGGAGGCTCTGGCAGTGCCGCCCCACCCCCACCCGGGCGCTCCCGTTTTTGGCCGTTTTGGCCCCAAAATCGGCGCGGGCTCGGGCGCGGCCGGGATCGAGCTCGGCGCGGAACCAGAGCGAGGCCGAGGGCAGCGAGCCTGGGGGGAAAATGGGGGAAAAAAACGGGATTTTGGGAAAAAATGGGGAAAAAACGGGGATTTTGGGAAAAAAATTAAATTTTGGGGGGAAAAATTGGGGGAAAATGGGGAAAATTTGGGGAAAATTTGGGGGGAAAATGGGAAATGTTGGGGGAAAAATGGGAAATTTTTTGGGGAAAAAAAGGGGATTTTGGGGAAAATGGGGGAAAAAACGGGGATTTTGGGAAAAAATGGGGGAAAAAACGGGGATTTTGGGAAAAAATGGGGGAAAATTGGGGAAAAACCGGGATTTTGGGAAAAATTGGGGAGAAAAATGGGGATTTTGGGAAAAATTGGGGAGAAAAATGGGGAAAAAACGGGGATTTTGGGAAAAAAATTAAATTTTGGGGGGGAAAAATGGGTAAAAATGGGGAAAATTTGGGGGGAAAATGGGAAATTTTGGGGGAAGAAACGGAAATTTTGGGGGAAAAATGGGGGAAAATGGAGAAAAATGGGGAGAAAAGGGGGGGAAATGGGGGAAAAATGGGGAATTTGGGAAAAATGGGGGAAAAAATGGGGATTTTGGGAAAAAATGGGGGAAAAAACGGGGATTTTGGGAAAAATGGGGGGAAAAAACGGGATTTTGGGAAAAAATGGGGAGAAAAATGGGGATTTTGGGAAAAGTGGGGGAAAAAATGGGGGAAAAATGGGGAATTTGGGAAAAAATTAAATTTTGGGGAAAAAATGGGGAAAAATGGGGGGGGAAATGGGGGGAAAAACCGGGATTTTGGGAAAAAATGGGGGGAAAATGGGGGAAAATGGGAAAAAAATTAAATTTTGGGGGGGAAAAAACGGGGATTTTGGGGAAAAATGGGGGGAAAAACGGGAAAATTGGGGAGAAAAATGGGAAAAAACGGGAAAAATTGGGGAGAAAAATAGGGAAAAACGGGAAAAAATTTTGGGGGAAAAATGGGGAAAAACGGGAAAAATTAAATTTTGGGGAAAAAAATTGGGGGGAAATGGGGAAAAATGGGAAAAAAATTAAATTTTGGGGGATTTTGGGGGAAAATTTGGGGAAAATTGGGAGATTTTGGGCAAAATTTGGAGAATTTGGGGGAAAATTGGGAAAAATTGGGGGAAATCGGGGAAAACTTTAAATTTTGGTGGGATTTTGGGGAAATTGGGGGCAAATTTTGGGGAAAATTGATGAATTTTGGGGGGAAATTGATGAATTTTGGGGAAATTTGGGGGAATTTGGGGAAATTTTGGGAAATTCAGGGGAAAACTGGGAAAAATTGGGGGATTTTGGGAAAATTGGGGGGAAATTGGGGGCTCAGGTGTGAATTTTGGGGTTCAGGTGAGTTTGGGGTGGGGTTTTGGGGGTTCAGGTGAGGTTCAGGTGGGGTTTTGGGGCTCAGGTAATTTTTTGGGGGGTTCAGGTGAGGTTTTTGGGGGGCTCAGGTGAGGTTTTTGGGGGGCTCAGGTGAGTTTTGGGGGGTTCAGGTGAGTTTTGGGGGGCTCAGGTGAGTTTTTGGGGGGCTCAGGTGAGGTTTGGGGGGTTCAGGTGAGGCTCAGGTAATTTTGGGGGGCTCAGGTGAGTTTGGGGTGGGGTTTTGGGTTCAGGTGAGGTTCAGGTATTTTTTGGGGGGGTTCAGGTAATTTTGGGGGGCTCAGGTGAGTTTGGGGTGGGGTTTTGGGGCTCAGGTAATTTTGGGGGGCTCAGGTGAGTTTGGGGTGGGGTTTTGGGGCTCAGGTAATTTTTGGGGGGCTCAGGTGAGTTTTTGGGGGGGCTCAGGTGAGGTTCAGGTGTGAATTTTGGGGTTCAGGTGAGTTTTGGGGGGCTCAGGTGAGTTTTGGGGGCTCAGGTGAGTTTTTGGGGGTTCAGGTGAGTTTTTGGGGGGCTCAGTTGAGTTTTGGGGGGCTCAGGTGAGTTTTTGGGGGGCTCAGGTGAGTTTTTGGGGGGCTCAGTTGAGTTTTGGGGGGCTCAGGTGAGTTTTTGGGGGGTTCAGGTGAGGTTCAGGTGAGGTTTTTGGGGTTCAGGTGAGTTTGGGGTGGGGTTTTGGGGCTCAGGTAATTTTTTGGGGGGTTCAGGTGAGTTTTTGGGGGGTTCAGGTGAGTTTTTGGGGGGCTCAGGTGAGTTTTTGGGGGGTTCAGGTGAGTTTTTGGGGGGCTCAGGTGAGGTTCAGGTGAGTTTTTGGGGGGTTCAGGTAATTTTTTGGGGGGTTCAGGTGAGTTTTTGGGGGGCTCAGGTGAGTTTTGGGGAGTTCAGGTGAGGTTTTGGCGGGCTCAGGTGAGTTTTTGGGGGGGTTCAGGTAATTTTGGGGGGCTCAGGTGAGTTTGGGGTGGGGTTTTGGGGTTCAGGTGAGGTTCAGGTGAGTTTTTGGGGGTTCAGGTGAGGTTTTGGGGGCTCAGGTGAGTTTGGGGTGGGGTTTTGGGGCTCAGGTGAGGCTCAGGTAATTTTTTGGGGGGCTCAGGTGAGTTTTTGGGGGGCTCAGGTAAGTTTTTGGGGGGCTCAGGTGAGTTTGGGGTGGGGTTTTGGGGTTCAGGTGAGGTTCAGGTAATTTTTTGGGGGGTTCAGGTAATTTTGGGGGGCTCAGGTGAGCTCCGGGCTCTCACCGAAGGTGTCAGGTGTGCCCTTGCTGACGTCAAAGCAGAGCTTGGCCACGCCCAGGGGCTCGCGAAGCTCCGCCCCCTCGGGGCACTCCCGGCTCGGGATCACCTGCGGCTCGAAGGTGACGGCGAGGCGCACCTGGAGCAGCGGCGGCGACCTGGGGACACACCTGGGGTCACACCTGGGACACACCTGGGGTTACACCTGGGACACCTGGGACACACCTGGGGTCACCTGGGACACACCTGGGACACACCTGAGACACACCTGGGACACCTGGGACACACCTGGGACACCTGGGACACACCTGGGACACACCTGAGACACACCTGGGACACACCTGAGACACACCTGGGACCAACTGGGACACACCTGGGACACACCTGGGGTTACCTGAGACACACCTGGGGACACCTGAAACACCTGGGGACACACCTGGGACACACCTGGGATACCTGGGACACACCTGGGGACACACCTGGGGTCACACCTGGGTCACACCTGGGACACACCTGGGGTCACACCTGGGACACACCTGGGACACACCTGAGACACACCTGGGGTTACACCTGGGACACCTGGGGACACCTGGGGTCACACCTGGGGTTACCTGGGGTTACCTGGGACACCTGGGGACACACCTGGGGTCACACCTGGGACACACCTGAAACACCTGGGACACACCTGGGGTTACCTGGGGACACCTGGGGTCACACCTGGGGTTACCTGGGACACACCTGAGACACACCTGGGGTTACCTGGGACACACCTGGGGTCACACCTGGGGACACCTGGGGACACACCTGGGTCACACCTGAGACACACCTGAGACACACCTGGGGCATCTGAAACACCTGGGACACACCTGGGGTTACCTGGGGTTACCTGGGGTTACCTGGGGTTACCTGGCACACCTGGGGACACCTGGGACACACCTGGGACACACCTGGGGTTACCTGGGACACACCTGAAACACACCTGGGGTTACCTGGGACACACCTGAGACACACCTGGGACACCTGAAACACCTGGGGACACCTGGGGTTACCTGGGACACACCTGGGACACACCTGGGACACACCTGAAACACCTGGGGACACCTGGGGTCACACCTGGGGTTACCTGGGACACCTGAAACACCTGGGACACACCTGGGGACACCTGGGACACACCTGGGACACTCCAGGACACACCTGGGACACACCTGGGGTCACACCTGAAACACCTGGGACACACCTGGGATACCTGGGACACACCTGGGACACACCTGGGGTTACCTGAAACACCTGGGACACACCTGGGGACACACCTGGGGCATCTGAGACACACCTGGGACACACCTGGGATACCTGGGACACACCTGAGACACACCTGGGGTTACCTGGGACACACCTGGGGTTACCTGGGGTTACCTGGGGACACCTGGGACACACCTGAAACACCTGAGACACACCTGGGACACACCTGGGACACACCTGGGACACACCTGGGGACACCTGGGACACACCTGGGGACACCTGGGATACCTGGGACACACCTGGGACACACCTGGGGACACCTGGGACACACCTGGGGACACACCTGGGGTCACACCTGGGACACACCTGAGACACACCTGAGACACACCTGGGACACACCTGGGACACACCTGGGGTCACACCTGAGACACACCTGGGGTTACCTGGGACACACCTGAGACACACCTGGGACACCTGAAACACCTGGGACACACCTGGGGTCACACCTGGGGTTACCTGGGGTTACCTGGGACACCTGGGGACACACCTGGGGTCACACCTGGGACACACCTGAAACACCTGGGACACACCTGGGGTTACCTGGGGACACCTGGGGTCACACCTGGGGTTACCTGGGACACACCTGAGACACACCTGGGGTTACCTGGGGACACCTGGGGTCACACCTGGGGTTACCTGGGACACACCTGAGACACACCTGGGGTTACCTGGGACACACCTGGGGTCACACCTGGGGACACCTGGGGACACACCTGGGGTCACACCTGGGACACACCTGAGACACACCTGGGGTTACCTGGGGACACCTGGGACACACCTGGGAAACCTGGGACACACCTGGGGCATCTGAGACACACCTGAAACACCTGGGGACACCTGGGAAACCTGGGGACACCTGGGGACACACCTGGGACACACCTGGGGTCACCTGGACTCACCTGAGCAGCAGCACCCAGCCCAGGTGAGTTTTGGGCGGTTTCAGGTGAGTTTCAGGTGAGTTTTGGGCGGATTTTGGGTGATTTTGGGCGGTTTTGGGGTTACCTGGACTCACATGAGCGGCAGCACCTGGCCCAGGTGAGTTTTGGGTGGATTTTGGGCGGTTTCAGGTGCGTTTGGGGTGAGTTTTGGGCAGTTTCAGGTGTTTTGGGTCACCTGGACTCACCTGAGCAGCAGCACCTGGCCCAGGTGAGTCCTGGGTGGTTTCAGGTGAGTTTCAGGTGAGTTTCAGGTGAGTTTCAGGTGAGTTTTGTGTGGATTTTGGGCGGTTTCAGGTGAGGTTCAGGTGAGTTTCAGGTGAGTTTCGGGTGGATTTTGGGCGGTTTTGGGTCACCTGGACTCACCTGAGCAGCAGCACCTGGCCCAGGTGAGTTTCAGGTGAGTTTCGGGTGGATTTTGGGCGGTTTCAGGTGAGGTTCAGGTGAGTTTCAGGTGAGTTTCAGGTGAGTTTTGGGTGGATTTTGGGGTGATTTTGGGTCACCTGGACTCACCTGAGCAGCAGCACCTGGCCCAGGTGAGTCCTGGGTGGTTTCAGTTGAGTTTCAGGTGAGTTTCAGGTGAGTTTTGTGTGGATTTTGGGCGGTTTTGGGTCACCTGGACTCACCTGAGCAGCAGCACCTGGCCCAGGTGAGTCCTGAGTGGTTTCAGGTGATTTTTGGGTGGATTTTGGGTGGATTTTGAGCAGTTTCAGGTGTGTTGGGGTCACCTGGACTCACCTGAGCAGCAGCACCTGGCCCAGGTGAGTCCTGGCTGGTTTCAGGTGAGTTTCAGGTGAGTTTTGTGTGGATTTTGGGCGGTTTCAGGTGAGTTTCAGGTGAGTTTTGGGTGGATTTTGGGTGATTTTGGGTCACCTGGACTCACCTGAGCAGCAGCACCTGGCCCAGGTGAGTTTTGTGTGGATTTTGGGCGGTTTTGGGTCACCTGGACTCACCTGAGCAGCAGCACCTGGTCGCGCGCCCCCACGGCCAGGTCGGGCAGGTGATCCCCGCTCAGGTCCCGCCCCCCGCTCAGCGATTGGCCGAAGAAACGCGGCTGGGACGGGAACCGGGAGCCCGCGATGCGCTGGACAGGTGAGACAGGTGAGACAGGTGAGACAGGTGAGATACAGGTGAGAGAGACAGGTGACAGACAGGTGAGAGACAGGTGAGAGACAGGTGAGATACAGGTGAGACACAGGTGAGACACAGGTGAGAGAGGACAGGTGAGACACAGGTGAGAGACAGGTGAGATACAGGTGAGAGACAGGTGAGAGACAGGTGAGAGATGGACAGGTGAGACACAGGTGAGAGACAGGTGAGAGACAGGTGAGATACAGGTGAGACACAGGTGAGATACAGGTGAGACAGGTGAGACAGGTGAGACAGGTGAGACACAGGTGAGAGACAGGTGAGAGACAGGTGAGATACAGGTGAGAGACAGGTGAGACAGGTGAGACAGGTGAGACAGGTGAGATACAGGTGAGAGACAGGAGAGACAGTTGAGACACAGGTGAGACAGGTGAGATACAGGTGAGAGAGACAGGTGAGACAGGTGAGACACAGGTGAGATACAGGTGAGATACAGGTGAGACAGGTGAGACAGGTGAGACAGGTGAGACACAGGTGAGACAGGTGAGATACAGGTGAGATACAGGTGAGAGACAGGTGAGACAGGTGAGATCAACAGGTGTGACAGGTGAGATACAGGTGAGAGATGGACAGGTGAGATACAGGTGAGACAGGTGAGACACAGGTGAGATAGGTGAGACAGGTGAGGGACAGGTGAGACAGGTGAGACAGGTGAGGGACAGGTGAGAGATGGACAGGTGAGATCAACAGGTGAGACAGGACAGGTGAGACAGGTGAGACAGATGAGGGACAGGTGAGACAGGTGTGACAGGTGAGACGGGACAGGTGAGACAGGTAAGACCCCCCCCAGGTGAGACAGGTGAGAACCCCCTTGCCCAGGTGAGCTCTCACCTGAGCTCTCACCTGTCCCAGTTGCCCCAGGTGAGCTCTCACCTGTCCCAGGTGCCCACAGGTCCCCCAGGTGAGCTCTCACCTGAGCTCTCACCTGCCCCAGGTGCCCACAGGTGAGCTCTCACCTCCCCCAGGTGAGCTCTCACCTGTCCCAGGTGCCCACAGGTCCCCCAGGTGAGCTCTCACCTCCCCCAGGTGAGCTCTCACCTGAGCTCTCACCTGCCCCAGGTGTCCCCCCTCCCCCAGGTGTTCTCTCACCTGTCCCAGCTCCCTCAGGTGAGCTCTCACCTGTCCCAGGTGCCCCAGGTGAGCTCTCACCTGAGCTCTCACCTGTCCCAGGTGCCCCAGGTGAGCTCTCACCTGAGCTCTCACCTGTCCCAGTTGCCCCAGGTGAGCTCTCACCTGTCCCAGGTGAGCTCTCACCTGAGCTCTCACCTGTCCCAGGTGTCCCCCCTCCCCCAGGTGAGCTCCCCCAGGTGTTCTCTCTCTCACCTGTCCCAGGTGTCCTCCCTCCCCCAGGTGAGCTCTCACCTGACCTCCCACCTGTCCCAGTTGCCCCAGGTGAGCTCTCACCTGTCCCAGGTGCCCACAGGTCCCCCAGGTGAGCTCTCACCTCCCCCAGGTGAGCTCTCACCTGAGCTCTCACCTGCCCCAGGTGTCCTCCCTCCCCCAGGTGAGCTCTCTCTCACCTGTCCCAGGTGCTCCAGGTGAGCTCTCACCTGCCCCAGCCCCCCCAGGTGTTCTCTCTCTCACCTCCCCCAGGTGAGCTCTCACCTGTCCCAGGTGCCCCAGGTGAGCTCTCACCTGTCCCAGGTGTCCCCCCTCCCCCAGGTGAGCTCCCCCAGGTGTTCTCTCTCTCACCTCCCCCAGGTGAGCTCTCACCTGCCCCAGGTGTCCTCCCTCCCCCAGGTGAGCTCCCCCAGGTGTTCTCTCTCTCACCTGTCCCAGGTGCCCCCCTCACCTGCACTCCCCGGGCGCTGACCCCGCCAGGTGCGCCCCTGAACAGGTAAACGGCGCCGCGGGCGTCGTCCTCCAGCGGCGCCCCCACGGCCACCTCGGCGCACCTGTCCCCGTCCAGGTCGCCCAGGTGAGCCAGGCTGGCCCCGAAGCGGCCCAGGGGCTGCCCAGGTGAGCCCCGCAGGGCCGGGGCGCAGCGCAGGTGAGGGCCCTGCGGGGGGGGACAGGTGAGACAGGTGAGACAGGTGAGACCAACAGGTGAGACCAACAGGTGAGATCAACAGGTGAGATGGGACAGGTGAGGGACAGATGAGATCAACAGGTGAGATCAACAGGTGAGACCAACAGGTGAGATCAACAGGTGAGGGATGGGTGGGACAGGTGAGACAGGTGAGACCAACAGGTGAGACCAACAGGTGAGGGATGGGTGGGACAGGTGAGATGGGACAGGTGAGAGGAGAGATAGGTGTGGGACAGGTGAGATATGGACAGGTGAGGGACAGGTGAGATGGGACAGGTGGGACAGGTGAGATGGGTGGGACAGGTGAGACGGGACAGGTGAGACCAACAGGTGAGGGATGGGTGGGACAGGTGGGACAGGTGAGCCCCGCAGGGCCGGGGCACAGCGCAGGTGAGGGCCCTGCGGGGGGGGACAGGTGAGACAGGTGAGACCAACAGGTGAGATGGGACAGGTGAGACCAACAGGTGAGACCAACAGGTGAGATCAACAGGTGAGATCAACAGGTGAGGGATGGGTGGGACAGGTGAGATGGGACAGGTGAGACCAACAGGTGAGATCAACAGGTGAGATGGGACAGGTGGGACAGGTGAGGGACAGGTGGGACAGGTGAGACACAGGTGAGACAGGTGAGATGGGTGGGACAGGTGAGGGACAGGTGAGGGACGGGTGAGACAGGTGAGACAGGTGAGATGGGACAGGTGAGACAGGTGAGGGACGGGTGGGACAGGTGAGAGGAGAGACAGGTGTGGGACAGGTGAGACATGGACAGGTGAGACAGGTGAGTCAGGTGGGACAGGTGAGAGACAGGTGAGAGATATGAGATCAACAGGTGAGACAGGTGAGGGATGGGTGGGACAGGTGAGAGGAGGGACAGGTGAGACAGGTGAGGTGGGGACAGGTGAGATGGGACAGGTGACACAGGTGAGACAGGTGAGATGGGACAGGTGACACAGGTGAGATGAACAGGTGAGACAGGTGGGGACAGGCGGGAACAGGTGAGATGGGACAGGTGAGACAGGTGACACAGGTGAGACAGGTGAGATGGGACAGGTGACACAGGTGGGACAGGTGACACAGGTGAGATGGGACAGGTGACACAGGTGAGATCAACAGGTGAGACAGGTGGGACAGGTGAGATGGGACAGGTGAGACAGGTGAGATCAACAGGTGACACAGGTGGGACAGGTGGGACAGGTGACACAGGTGACACAGGTGACACAGGTGGGACAGGTGACACAGGTGACACAGGTGACACAGGTGACACAGGTGACACAGGTGACACAGGTGACACAGGTGAGGGAGCGCTGAGGCCCCCCGGGTGTGCCTCACCTGCCCAGGTGTGCCTCACCTGTCCCTGCAGCTCGCACAGGTGCACGCGGCCGCCGCTGCCCTCGCCGTAGAACAGCGGCGCCCCCACCAGGAGCCGCACCTGGGGCTCACCTGCCGGGGGGCGGGGCTCACCTGCCGGGGGGCGGGGCTCACCTGCCGCGGGGCGGGGCTCACCTGCCGCGGGGCGGGGCTCACCTGGGCAGGGCTCCAGCGCCAGGAGCGACGCCCCGAAATAGGAGCCCACCTGGGGAGGGGGAGAGACAGGTGAGACCTGGCAGGTGAGACAGGTGAGACCCCCCCAGGTGAGACAGGTGAGACCCCCCAGGTGAGACCTGACAGGTGAGACCTGACAGGTGAGACAGGTGAGACCCCCCAGGTGAGACCTGACAGGTGAGACCTGACAGGTGAGACAGGTGAGACCCCCCAGGTGAGACCTGACAGGTGAGACCTGACAGGTGAGACCTGACAGGTGAGACAGGTGAGACAGGTGAGACAGGTGAGACCTGACAGGTGAGACAGGTGAGATCTGACAGGTGAGACCTGACAGGTGAGACCCCCCAGGTGAGACAGGTGAGACCTGGCAGGTGAGACAGGTGAGACCTGGCAGGTGAGACAGGTGAGACCCCCCAGGTGAGACCTGACAGGTGAGACCTGACAGGTGAGACAGGTGAGACCCCCCAGGTGAGACCTGACAGGTGAGACAGGTGAGACCCCCCCAGGTGTGACCCCCACGTGTGTCCCCCTCACCTGTCCAGGTGTGACCCCCCCCAGGTGTGTGACCTCACCTGTCCAGGTGTGTCCCCTCCCCCCTCACCTGTCCAGGTGTGTCCCTTCCCCCCTCACCTGTCCCAGGTGTGACCTCACCTGTCCAGGTGTGACCCCCCCCAGGTGTGACCTCACCTGTCCAGGTGTATCCCCCTCACCTGTCCAGGTGTGTCACTCACCTGTGTCCCCGTGGTGTGGGCCAGCACCGTCCAGGTGTGACCCCCAGGTGACCTCACCTGTCCCAGGTGTGACCCCCCAGGTGTGACCTCACCTGTCCAGGTGTGTCCCCCTCATCTGTCCAGGTGTGTCCCCCCAGGTGTGTCCCCCACACCTGTCCAGGTGTGACCTCACCTGTGTCCCCGTGGCGTGGGCCAGCACCGTCCAGGTGTGACCCCCTCACCTGTCCAGGTGTGTCCCCTCCCCCCTCACCTGTCCAGGTGTGACACCCCAGGTGTGACCTCACCTGTCCAGGTGTGACCTCACCTGTGTCCCCGTGGCGTGGGCCAGCACCGTCCAGGTGTGACCCCCTCACCTGTCCAGGTGTGACCCCCTCACCTGTCCAGGTGTGTCACTCACCTGTGTCCCCGTGGCGTGGGCCAGCACCGTCCAGGTGTCGCCGGGCCGCAGCAGCAGGACCCTGCCCAGGTGAGCGAACCTGGGCGCGCCCAGCGCCAGCGCCCAGGAGCCGCCCAGCGCCAGGGGCGTGGCCGAGTAACCTGCGCCAGGTGAGCCCAGGTGAGCCCAGGTGAGCCCAGGTGAGCCCAGGTGTGGATTTTGGGGATTTTCAGGGGAATTTTTGGGGATTTCAGGTGAATTTTTGGGGATTTCAGGTGAATTTTGGGGATTTCAGGTAAATTCCACTGCCCAGGTGTGAATTTTGGGGGATTTTCAGGTAAATTTAGGGGGATTTCAGGTAAATTTTGGGGATTTCAGTTGAATTTTTGGGGATTTCAGGTAAATTTTTGGAGATTTCAGGTGAATTTTGGGGATTTCCGGTAAATTTTTGGGGATTTTCAGGTGAATTTTGGGGATTTCAGGTAAATTTTGGGGATTTCAGGTAAATTTTTGGGGATTTTCAGGTGAATTTTGGGGATTTCAGGTAAATTTTGGGGGTTTCAGGTAAATTTTTGGGGATTTCAGGTGAATTTTGGGGATTTCAGGTAAATTCCACTGCCCAGGTGTGAATTTTGGGGGATTTTCAGGTAAATTTAGGGGGATTTCAGTTGAATTTTTGGGGATTTCAGGTAAATTTTTGGAGATTTCAGGTGAATTTTGGGGATTTCCGGTAAATTTTGGGGATTTCAGGTGAATTTTTGGGGATTTCAGGTGAATTTCGAGGATTTCAGGTAAATTTGTATGCCCAGGTGTGAATTTTGGGGGATTTTCAGGTGAATTTTTGGGGACTTCAGGTGAATTTTGGGGGTTTCAGGTAAATTTTGGGGATTTCAGGTGAATTTTTGGGGATTTCAGGTAAATTTTTGGAGATTTCAGGTGAATTTTGGGGATTTCAGGTAAATTTTGGGGATTTCAGGTAAATTTTTGGGGATTTTCAGGTGAATTTTGGGGATTTCAGGTAAATTTTGGGGGTTTCAGGTAAATTTTTGGGGATTTCAGGTAAATTTTGGGGATTTCAGTTGAATTTTTGGGGATTTCAGGTAAATTCCACTGCCCAGGTGTGAATTTTGGGGGATTTCAGGTGAATTTTGGGGATTTCAGGTGAATTTTTGGGGGTTTCAGGTGAATTTTGGGGTTTTCAGGTGAATTTTGGGGATTTCAGGTGAATTTTTGGGGGTTTCAGGTGAAATTTTGGGGGGTTTCCGGTGAATTTTGGGGATTTCAGGTGAATTTTTTGGGGGGCATTTCAGGTAAATTTCCCTGCCCAGGTGTGAACTTTCCCTGCCCAGGTGACCCCACCCCCGTGCCCAGGTGTGTCCCAGGTGTGCCCAGATGTGCCCAGGTGCGCCCAGGTGTGTCCCAGGTGTGTCCCAGGTGCGCCCAGGTGTCCCAGGTGAGTTCCCAGGTGCGCCCAGGTGTGCCCAGGTGTGTCCCAGGTGCGCCCAGGTGCTCTCCAGGTGTGCACAGGTGCGCCCAGGTGCGCCCAGGTGTTGCCCAGGTGTGCCCAGGTGTGCCAAGGTGTGCCCAGGTGTTCTCCAGGTGCTCTCCAGGTGTGTCACAGGTGTGCCCAGGTGCGCCCAGGTGTGCCCAGGTGTTCCCCAGGTGTGTCCCAGGTGTGCCCAGGTGTGCCAAGGTGCTCTCCAGGTGCGCCCAGGTGTGTCCCAGGTGTGCCCAGGTGTTCCCCAGGTGTTCCCCAGGTGTGCCCAGGTGTGCCCAGGTGTGCCAAGGTGCTCTCCAGGTGCGCCCAGGTGTGTCCCAGGTGTGTCCCAGGTGCGCCCAGGTGTGCCCCGGTGTGGCCAGGTGTTCCCAGGTGCTCTCCAGGTGCGCCCAGGTGTGCCCCGGTGTGGCCAGGTGTGCCTCCCTTACCCAGGTAAGCATCTCTGGCATCCTCAGCGTTGCCCAGGTGCTCTCCAGGTGTGCCCAGGTGCTGCCCAGGTGTGCCCAGGTGCTCTCCAGGTGTGCCCAGGTGCTCTCCAGGTGTGCCCAGGTGCTCTCCAGGTGTGCCCAGGGGTGCTCCAGGTGTGCCCAGGTGCTCTCCAGGTGTGCCCAGGTGCTGCCCAGGTGTGCCCAGGTGCTCTCCAGGTGTGCCCAGGTGTTCTCCAGGTGTGCCCAGGTGCTGCCCAGGTGTGCCCAGGTGCTCTCCAGGTGTGCCCAGGTGCTGCCCAGGTGTGCCCAGGTGCGCTCCGGAGCCGTTGAGGAAGGTGCGCGCCCCTCCCCCGTAGGCGAAGGCGCCCCCGGCCCAACCGAAGGCACCGACGGCGCCCAGGACAGGCCCGGCCTGCCGGACACAGCGGTCAGCGGTCACTCAGCGGTCAGTGGTCACTCAGGGGTCACTCAGGGGTCACTCAGGGGTCAGTGGTCACTCAGGGGTCACTCAGGGGTCACTCAGGGGTCACTCAGTGGTCACTCAGGGGTCAGTGGTCACTCAGGGGTCACTCAGGGGTCACTCAGCAGTCACTCAGGGGTCACTCAGGGGTCACTCAGCGGTCACTCAGTGGTCACTCAGTGGTCACTCAGGGGTCAGCGGTCACTCAGGGGTCACTCAGGGGTCACTCAGCGGTCAGTGGTCATTCAGGGGTCAGTGGTCACTCAGGGGTCACTCAGGGGTCACTCAGCGGTCAGTGGTCATTCAGGGGTCAGTGGTCACTCAGCGGTCACTCAGTGGTCACTCAGTGGTCACTCAGTGGTCAGTTGTCACTGAGTGGTCAGCGGTCACTCAGGGGTCACTCGGGGTCACTCAGGGGTCACTCAGCGGTCAGTGGTCATTCAGGGGTCAGTGGTCACTCAGGGGTAACTCAGTGGTCACTCAGTGGTCAGTTGTCACTCAGTGGTCACTCACTGGTCACTGGTCACTCACTGGTCAGTGGTCACTCAGTGGTCACTCAGGGGTCAGTGGTCACTCAGTGGTCACTCAGGGGTCACTCAGCGGTCAGTGGTCACTCAGCGGTCACTCAGTGTTCAGTGGTCACTCAGGGGTCAGGGGTCACTCAGTGGTCACTCAGCGGTCAGTGGTCACTCAGTGGTCACTCAGCGGTCAGTGGTCACTCAGGGGTCACTCAGGGGTCAGTGGTCACTCAGGGGTCACTCAGCGGTCAGCGGTCACTCAGTGGTCACTCAGTGGTCACTCAGGGTCAGTGGTCACTCAGTGGTCAGTGGTCACTCAGGGGCAACTCAGTGGTCACTCAGTGGTCAGTGGTCACTCAGTGGTCACTCAGGGGTCAGTGGTCACTCAGTGGTCACTCAGTGGTCACTCAGGGTCACTCACTGGTCACTGGTCACTCAGTGGTCACTCAGGGTCAGTGGTCACTCAGTGGTCACTCAGTGGTCACTCAGTGGTCACTGGTCACTCACTGGTCAGTGGTCACTCAGGGGTCACTCAGTGGTCAGTGGTCACTCAGTGGTCACTCAGTGGTCAGTGGTCACTCAGCGGTCACTCAGGGTCAGTGGTCACTCAGTGGTCACTCAGTGGTCACTCAGTGGTCAGTGGTCACTCAGCGGTCACTCAGTGGTCACTCAGGGTCAGTGGTCACTCAGTGGTCACTCAGTGGTCACTCAGTGGTCACTGGTCACTCACTGGTCAGTGGTCACTCAGTGGTCACTCAGTGGTCACTCAGGGGTCAGTGGTCACTCAGGGGTCACTCAGGGTCAGTGGTCACTCAGGGGTCACTCAGTGGTCACTCAGTGGTCACTCAGTGGTCACTCAGTGGTCACTCACCGCGCTGACCGTTGCGCTGAACCCCTCCTGCGCCATCTCCAGCTGGAAGGAGCTGCTGTGGGCGGGGCTTGTGCCTGGGGGCGGGGCCAGGTGAGCGGGCACCGCCGAGGTGTGACCCCAGGTGTGCCCAGGTGTGCCCAAAATATCCCCAGGTACCCCCCAGGTGTGCCCAGGTGAGTTCCCAACCCTGCCCAGGTGTTCCCAGGTGCCCCCAGGTGTATCTCAGGTGTGCCCAGGTGCCCCCAGCTGCGCCCAGGTGTGCGCAGGTGCCCCCAGGTATCCCCCAGGTATCCCCCAGGTATCCCCCAGGTGCCCCCAGGTGCCCCCAGGTGCCCCCAGGTGTATCTCAGGTGTATCTCAGGTGTGTCCCAGGTGCCCCCAGGTGCCCCCAGGTGTGCGCAGGTGCCCCCAGGTGTGCCCAGGTGCGCCCAGGTGTGCCCAGGTGAGTTCCCAACCCTGCCCAGGTGCCCCCAGGTGCGCCCAGGTGTGCCCAGGTGTGCCCAGGTGTGCCCAGGTGCCCCCAGGTATCCCCCAGGTGTGCCCAGGTGCCCCCAGGTGTGCCCAGGTGTGCCCAGGTGTATCTCAGGTGTGCCCAGGTGCCCCCAGCTGTCCCCAGGTGTGCCCAGGTGAGTTCCCAACCCTGCCCAGCTGTGCCGAGGTGCCCCCAGGTATCCCCCAGGTGTGCCCAGGTGAGTTCCCAACCCTGCCCAGGTGTGCCCAGGTGTGCCCAGGTGTGCCCAGGTATCCCCCAGGTGTTCCCAGGTGCGCCCAGCTGTGCCCAGGTGCCCCCAGGTGTATCTCAGGTGCACCCAGGTGCCCCCAGGTGCCCCCAGGTGTGCCCAGGTGTATCTCAGGTGTGCCCAGGTGAGTTCCCAACCCTGCCCAGCTGTGCCCAGGTGTGCCCAGGTGTGCCCAGGTGCCCCCAGGTGTATCTCAGGTGTGCCCAGGCGTGCCCAGGTGTGACCCCAGGTGCGCCCAGCTGTGCCCAGGTGCCCCCAGGTGTGCCCAGGTGTGCCCAGGTGAGTTCCCAACCCTGCCCAGGTGCCCCCAGGTGTGCCCAGGTGCGCCCAGGTGTGCCCAGGTGTGCCCAGGTGCGCAGGTACCCTCGATGGCGAAGATCTTCTGGCGCAGCTGGCTCTGGATGCCGCTCAGCGCCTCGAAGTTGTCGACGCGGAACAGGTGGGCGGGGCCCGAGGAGATCACCTGCAGCTCCCGCTGCGCCTCCGGCCGCGCGAACGCGCTGCCCACCTGCCCAGGTGAGGGGGCGTGGACAGGTGAGGGGGAATGGACAGGTGAGGGGGCGTGGACAGTGAGGGGGCGTGGACAGGTGATGGGTGTGGACAGGTGAGGGGGAATGGATGGACAGGTGGGCATGGACAGATGAGGGGGCGTGGACAGGTGATGGGTGTGGACAGGTGAGGGGGAATGGACAGGTGAGGGGGAGTGGACAGGTGAGAGGGAATGGACAGGTGAGGGGGAGTGGACAGGTGAGGGGGCGTGGACAGGTGAGGGGGAATGGACAGGTGAGGGGGAATGGACAGGTGAGGGGGCATGGATGGATGGATGGACATTGATGGATGGACAGGTGGACAGGTGAGATAGAGATGGACAGGTGAGAGGGAATGGACAGGTGAGGGGGAGTGGACAGGTGAGGGGGAATGGACAGGTGAGGGGGAGTGGTCAGGTGAGCATGGAGATGGACAGGTGGGCACGGACAGGTGAGATGAAGATGGATGGATGGACATTGATGGATGGACAGGTGGACAGGTGGGACAGATGGACAGGTGAACATGTGGACAGATGGAGAGGTGGACAGATGGATGGACAGATGGCCGGACATGTGGACAGATGGACAGATGGACAGGTGGACAGACATGTGGACAGGTGGACAGATGGACAGGTGGACATGCGGACAGATGGCCGGACACGTGGACAGCTGGACAGCTGGACAGCAGGACATGTGGACAGATGGACAGATGGACAGGTGGACAGATGGCTGGAGAGGTGGACAGGTGGGACAGATGGACAGGTGGACATGTGGACAGATGGACAGGCGGACATGTGGACAGCTGGACAGCTGGACAGCTGGACAGATGGACAGGTGGACAGATGGACAGGTGGACAGATGGCCGGAGAGGTGGACAGGTGAACAGATGGACAGGTGGACAGATGGACAGATGGACAGGTGGACAGATGGACAGATGGCCGGACATGCGGACAGGTGGACAGCTGGACAGATGGACAGGTGGACAGGTGGACAGACAGGTGGACATGGTGGACAGGTGACAGCTGGACAGCTGGACAGATGGACAGACAGGTGGACAGGTGGGACAGGTGGACAGACAGGTGGCCAGGTGGGACAGGTGGACAGACAGGTGGCCAGGAGCGCCGGCCGGCCCCCAGGGCCCCGCTGACCGCCGGCTCACCCCGATGGCGTAGCGAGTGACCGCCATGGCTTCGGCCAGCGGCAGCACGTCCGGGTAGTCCAGGGGGTCGCCGAAGCGCTCGCCGTCGGTCACCACGATCAGGATGCGCCGCGCGCCGGCCCGAGCGCCGCGCCCGGCCACGAACATCTTCTGCCTGACGGTCAGCGCGGCCGGACACGGCCGGGGGAGCGGTCAGTGGTCAGCAGGGTCAGCAGTCAGCAGGGTCAGAGGTCAGCGGGGTCAGCGGTCAGCGGTCAGTGGTCAGCACGGCCAGATACGGCCGGGGGAGCAGTCAGTGGTGGCCAGATGTGGCCAGGGGAGTGGTCAGTGGTCAGCACGGCTGGACACGGCCGGGGGAGCGGTCAGTGGTGGCCAGATGTGGCCAGGGGAGTGGTCAGTGGTCAGCAGGGCTGGACACGGCCAGGGGAGTGGTCAGTGGTCAGCGCGGCCGGACACGGCCGGGGGAGCGGTCAGTGGTCAGCGCGGCCAGACACGGCCAGGGGAGCGGTCAGCAGGGGTTGGATGTGGCCAGGGGAGTGGTCAGTGGTCAGCGCGGCCGGACACGGCCGGGGGAGCGGTCAGTGGTGGCCAGATGTGGCCAAGGGAGTGGTCAGTGGTCAGCGCGGCCGGACACGGCCGGGGGAGCGGTCAGTGGTCAGCGCGGCCGGACACGGCCAGGGGAGCGGTCAGTGGTGGCCAGATGTGGCCAGGGGAGTGGTCAGTGGTCAGCAGGGCTGGACACGGCCAGGGGAGTGGTCAGTGGTCAGCGCGGCCGGACACGGCCGGGGGAGCGGTCAGTGGTCAGCGCGGCCAGACACGGCCAGGGGAGCGGTCAGCAGGGGTTGGATGTGGCCAGGGGAGTGGTCAGTGGTCAGCGCGGCCGGACACGGCCGGGGGAGCGGTCAGTGGTGGCCAGATGTGGCCAAGGGAGTGGTCAGTGGTCAGCGCGGCCGGACATGGCCGGGGGAGTGGTCAGCAGGGGTTGGATGTGGCCAGGGGAGTGGTCAGTGGTCACTGGGGCTGGACATGGCCAGGGAAATGGTCAGCACGGCCAGACACAGCCGGGGGAGCGGTCAGTGGTCAGCAGGGTCAGCAGTCAGCAGGGTCAGAGGTCAGCGGGGTCAGCGGTCAGCGGTCAGTGGTCAGTGGGGCTGGACATGGCCGGGGGAGTGGTCAGCAGGGGTTGGATGTGGCCAGGGGAGCGGTCAGTGGTCAGTGGTCAGTGGGGCTGGACATGGCTGGGGGAGCGGTCAGTGGGGCTGGACACGGCCGGGGGAATGGTCAGCGCGGCCAGACACAGCCAGGGGAGCGGTCAGTGGTCAGCGCGGCCGGACACGGCCGGGGGAGCGGTCAGTGGTCAGCGCAGCCAGACACGGCCGGGGGAGTGGTCAGTGGGGGTTGGATGTGGCCAGGGGAGCGGTCAGTGGTCAGCAGGGCTGGACACGGCCAGGGGAGTGGTCAGTGGTCAGTGGGGCTGGACACAGCCAGGGGAGTGGTCAGCAGGGGTTGGATGTGGCCAGGGGAGTGGTCAGTGGTCAGTGGGGCCAGACACGGCCGGGGGAGCGGTCAGTGTCAGCGGGGGTTGGACATGGCCAGGGGAGTGGTCAGTGGGGTCAGTGGTCAGTGGGGTCAGCGGTCAGCAGGGTCAATGGTCAGCAGGGTCAGCAGGGTCAGCGGTCAGCGGTCAGTGGTCAGCAGGGTCAGTGGTCAGTGGGGTCATCGGGGTCAGCAGGGTCAGCGGTCAGCGGTCAGTGGTCAGCAGGGTCAGTGGTCAGCGGGGTCAGCAGTCAGTGGTCAGCGGGGTCAGCGGTCAGCGGTCAGCGGGGTCAGCGGTCAGCGGGGTCAGCGGTCAGCGGTCAGCGGGGTCAGCGGTCAGCGGGGTCAGCGGTCAGCAGGGTCAGCAGTCAGCGGTCAGTGGTCAGCGGGGTCAGCGGTCAGCGGTCAGTGGTCAGCAGGGTCAGCGGTCAACGGTCAGCAGGGTCAGCGGTCAGTGGTCAGCAGGGTCAGTGGTCAGCAGGGTCAGCGGTCAACGGTCACTCACAGGACGCTCTGGATGGCCGTGGCCGTGTAGGTGGCGCCGGTGAGCTGCCGGACGTTCCGCAGGAGCCGCGCGGGGTCCGGAAACTTCCGGAAGGTCTTGAAGTCAAAGTGGTCTTGGATGGTGTGGGAGAACTGGGTGAGGGAGAACTGGACAGATGGACAATGAGTGACCACCGGAATGGCCGCTCCAGACCGCCCCCGATGACCAACGGCTGCTGGCGGTCAGTGCGCAAGGTCAACGGGATGAATGACCCAAGATGACCAATGGGTGGTCAACGGTCAGTGTCCATGGACATGAGTGACCCAAGGTGACCACTGGGTGGTCAATGGTCAGTGTCCATGGAGCCGATGACCCAAGATGACCACTGGGTGGTCAGTGGTCAGTGTCCATGGAGCCGATGTCCCAAGATGACCACTGGTCATTGGGTGGTCAGCGGTCAGTGTCCATGGACATGAATGACCCAAGATGACCAATGGTCATTGGGTGGTCACTGGTCAGTGTCCATGGACATGAATGACCCAAGATGACCACTGGGTGGTCAACGGTCAATGTCCATGGCGCCGATGACCCAAGATGACCACTGGGTGGTCAACGGTCAGTATCCATGGACATGAATGACCCAAGATGACCACTGGGTGGTCAATGGTCAATGTCCATGGAGCCGATGACCCAAGATGACCACTGGGTGGTCAGTGGTCAATGTCCATGGATATGAATGACCCAAGATGACCAAATGACCACCGGGTGGTCACCGCTCAACCTCAATGACCACCAACGCTCATTGAGGGTTCACCACTCAATGTCCATGGAGCCGATGACCACAGATGACCACTGGGTGGTCAACGGTCAGTGTCCATGGTGCCGATGACCCAAGATGACCACTGGGTGGTCAACGGTCAGTGTCCATGGACATGAATGACCCAAGATGACCACTGGGTGGTCACCACTCAATGTCCATGGCGCCGATGACCCAAGATGACCACTGGGTGGTCAACGGTCAGTGTCCATGGACATGAATGACCCAAGATGACCACTGGGTGGTCAACGGTCAATGTCCATGGCGCCGATGACCCAAGATGACCAAATGACCACCGGGTGGTCACCGCTCAAGCTCAATGACCACCAATGGTCATTGAGTGGTCACCACTCAATGTCCATGGAGCCGATGACCACCCAATGACCACTGGGTGGTCACCACTCAATGTCCATGGACATGAATGACCCAAGATGACCACTGGGTGGTCAACGGTCAATGTCCATGGTGCCGATGACCCAAGATGACCACTGGGTGGTCACCACTCAATGTCCATGGCGCCGATGACCCAAGATGACCAATGGGTGGTCAACGGTCAATGTCCATGGACACAAATGACCCAAGATGACCAATGGGTGGTCAACGGTCAATGTCCATCGTGCCGATGACCCAAGATGACCAATGAGTGGTCAGTGGTCAATGTCCATGGCGCCGATGACCCAAGATGACCACTGGGTGGTCAGTGGTCAGTATCCATGGACATGAATGACCCAAGATGACCAATGGATGGTCAACGGTCAATGTCCATGGACACAAATGACCCAAGATGACCAATGGGTGGTCACCGGTCAATGTCCATGGCGCCGATGACCCAAGATGACCAATGGGTGGTCAACGGTCAATGTCCATGGACACAAATGACCCAAGATGACCATTGGGTGGTCAACGGTCAATGTCCATGGCGCCGATGACCCAAGATGACCAAATGACCACCGCGAGCTCGCCGCTCCGTCCCACCGCCCCTTGACCGCTGACCACCGGGGTGGGGGGGGGTGTGTCCCTCACCTGGGCCAGGTGAGCGCTCACCTGCGCGTCGTCGTCCCGGAAGCGCCGCATCACCTCGGCGATGAAGGTCTTCATGGTCTGGAAGTCGTGCTGGGCGATGCTGCCCGAGCCGTCCATCAGGAAGGCGATGTCCATCGAGGGCTTCGGACACGCTGCGGACGGAGTGACCGCGGCCCCCGAGTGACCGCGGCCCCCGAGTGACCGCGGCCAGGCCGGACGGGAGGGACGCGAGGGGGTTTTTTGGGGTGGGGCGAGAGAAAGCTCGGTTTTGGGGAGAAAGGTCCAGAAAAAAGCGATTTTTGGGGTTCTACCATCTCCAGGTCAACAAAAATGTGGATTTTGGGTAAAAAAAAACAATTTTTGGGGTTCTACCACCTTGATATCAATAAAAATGTTGATTTTGGGGTGGAACCTCCAAAAAAAGCAATTTTCAGGGTTCTACCTTCTCCATATCAACGAAAACATGGATTTTGGGTGAAAAAAACAATTTTTGGGGTTCTACCTCACCCAGAACAACGAGAACGTTGATTTTGGGTGAAAAAAAACCCAATTTTTGGGGTTCTACCTTCTCCATATCAACGAAAACGTGGATGTTGGGTGAAAAAACCCAATTTTTGGGGTTCTACCCTCGTCCAGATCAGCAAAAATGTGGATTTTGGGTAAAAAAAAGCAAATTTTGGGGTTCTACCACCTAGATATCAATAAAAATGTTGATTTTGGGGTGGAACCTCCAAAAAAAGCAATTTTCGGGGTTCTACCTTCTCCATATCAACGAAAACATGGATTTTGGGTGAAAAAAAACAATTTTTGGGGTTCTACCTCACCCAGAACAATGAGAACGTTGATTTTGGGTGAAAAAAAACCCAATTTTTGGGGTTCTACCTCACTCAGAACAATGAAAACGTTGATTTTGGGTGAAAAAAAACAATTTTGGGGTTCTACCTCCTCGATGTCGCACACAAAGCCAAGATGACCACTGGGTGGTCAGTGGTCAGTGTCCATGGAGATGAATGACCCAAGATGACCACTGGGTGGTCAGTGGTCAGTGTCCATGGAGATGAATGACCCAAGATGACCACTGGGTGGTCAACGGTCAATGTCCATGGAGATGAATGACCCAAGATGACCACTGGGTGGTCAGTGGTCAGTGTCCATGGACATGAATGACCGCAGATGACCATTGGGTGGTCAGTGGTCAATGTCCATGGACATGAATGACCACAGATGACCACTGGGTGGTCACCACTCAATGCCCATGGACATGAATGACCACAGATGACCACTGGGTGGTCACCACTCAATGCCCATGGACATGAATGACCACAGATGACCACTGGGTGGTCAACGGTCAGTGTCCATGGACATGAATGACCCAAGATGACCACTGGGTGGTCACCACTCAATGTCCATGGGGCCGATGACCACAGATGACCACTGGGTGGTCAACGGTCAATGTCCATGGACATGAATGACCCAAGATGACCACTGGGTGGTCAATGGTCAATGTCCATGGGGCCGATGACCCAAGATGACCACTGGGTGGTCAACGGTCAGTGTCCATGGACATGAGTGACCACAGATGACCATTGGGTGGTCAGTGGTCAGTGTCCATGGACATGAATGACCGCAGATGACCACTGGGTGGTCAACGGTCAGTGTCCATGGACATGAATGACCCAAGATGACCATTGGGTGGTCAGTGGTCAGTGTCCATGGACATGAATGACCGCAGATGACCAATGGGTGGTCACCACTCAATGCCCATGGACATGAATGACCACAGATGACCACTGGGTGGTCAGTGGTCAGTGTCCATGGACACGAATGACCACAGATGACCACTGGTCATCCCCTACCTGGGAAGGCGGCCGGGAGGCTCCGGACCGGCCGGAGCGCGGTGTCCAGCTGGACGCAGAAGCCGTTGAGGTGGACGTTGACCCCGCACACCTGGGGGACGATGGGGGCCGCACACCTGGACGAGGAAATTTCGGGGTCCCCGGCCCCGATTCCGCCTCAGAAACGGCGATTTTGGGCAAAACGCCACCGGAACGAAAATCTGGGGTTCCACCTCCACCAAAAAACCCAAATTTTGGGGTGGAACCTCCAAAAAAACCCAAATTTTGGGTTGAAACCTCCTAAAAAGCCCCAAAGAACCCCAAATTTTGGGGTGGAACCTCCAAAAAACCGAAATTTTGGGCTGAAGCTTGCCAAAAACCCAAATTTTGTGGTGGAACCTCCTAAAAAGTCGAATTTTGGGGTGAAACCTCCTAAAAACCCAAATTTCGGGGTGCCCGGCCCCGATTCCGCCTCAGAAACGGCGATTTTGGGCAAAACGCCGCCGGAACGAAAATCTGGGGTTCCACCTCCACCAAAAAACCCAAATTTTGGGGTGGAACCTCCAAAAAACACAAATTTTGTGGTGGAACATCCAAAAACCCCAAATTTTTGGGTGGAACCTCCAAAAAACCCAAATTTTTGGGTGGAACCTCCAAAAAACCCAAATTTTGGGGTAAAACCTCCTAAAAACCCAAATTTCGGGGTGGAACCTCCGAAAAACGGAAATTTTGTGGTGGAACCGCCCAAAAACCCAAATTTTGGGGTGGAACCTCCGAAAAACCCAAATTTTGGGGCAAAACCTCCCAAAAAACCCAAATTTTGGGGTAACACCCCCTAAAACCCCAAATTTTGGGGTGGAACCTCCTAAAACCCCAAATTTGGGGTGGAACTGCCCAAAAACCCCAAATTTTGGGGAGAAAATCCCCAAAAACCCCCGAATTTTGGGATGAAACATCCCAAAACCCCCAAATTTTTTTGGAGGAACCTCTGAAAAGCCCGAATTTTGGGGCAAAACCTCCCAAAAACCCAAATTTTGGGGCAAAACCTCCCCAAAAACCCAAATTTTGGGGCAAAACCTCCTAAACAATCCAAAAATCCTCAAATTTTGGGATGGAACCTCCCAACAAAACCAAATTTTAGGACAAAACCTCCCAAAAACCCCCAAATTTTGGGGCAAAATCTCCCAAAAAATCCAAATTTTGGGACAAAACCTCCCCAAAACCCCCAAATTTTGGGGATAAAATTCCCAAAAATCCCGAATTTCGGGGGTCTCACCAGCGCCGAGTCCTCTCCGGCCGCCAGCGCCAGCCCCAGCGCGGAGGAGACGGCTCCGGGGGGCCCTGGGGAATTTGGGGAGGGGTCTCACCTGGGGGTCCCGAATTTGGGGAGGGGTCTCACCTGGGAATCCCAAATTTGGGGAGGGGTCTCACCTGGGAATCCCAAATTTGGGGAGGGGTCTCACCTGGGAATCCCAAATTTGGGGAGGGGTCTCACCTGGGAATCCCGAATTTGGGGAGGGGTCTCACCTGGGAATCCCAAATTTGGGGAGGGGTCTCACCTGGGAATCCCCCCGGGAATTTGGGGAGGGGTCTCACCTTTCCCGCGGAATTTGGGGAGGGGTCTCACCTGTCCCGCGGAATTTGGGGAGGGGTCTCATTGGGGGGTCCCGAATTTGGGGGAGGGGACTCACCTGGGGGAATCTCATATTTGGGGAAGGGTCTCACCTGGGGGTGTCCCAAATTTGGGGAGGGGTCTCACCTGTGGGGGGGTTCCCCGGAATTTGGGGAGGGGTCTCACCTGGGGATCCCGAATTTGGGGAGGGGTCTCACCTGTGCTTCCTAAATTTGGGGAAGGGTCTCACCTGGGGGAATCTCATATTTGGGGAGGGGTCTCATTGGGGGATCCCAAATTTGGGGAGGGGTCTCACCTGGGGGTCCCAATTTGGGGAGGGGTCTCACCTGGGGATCCCAAATTTGGGGCGGGGGTCTCACCTGGGATCCCAAATTTTGGGAGGGGTCTCACCTGTCCCCTGGAATTTGGGGAGGGGTCTCACCTGTGGGGATCCCAATTTTGGAGAGGGGTCTCACCTGTGGGGAGGTTCCCCGGAATTTGGGGAGGGGTCTCACCTGGGGATCCCGAATTTGGGGAGGGGTCTCACCTGGGAATCCCCCCGGATTTGGGGAGGGGTCTCACCTGGGGATCCCAAATTTGGGGAGGGGTCTCACCTGGGGGAATCCCACATTTGGGGAGGGGTCTCACCTGGGGGAATCCCGAATTTGGGGAGGGGTCTCATTGGGGGATCCCAAATTTGGGGAGGGGTCTCACCTGTGCTTCCTAAATTTGGGGAGGGGTCTCACCTGGGGGTCCCGAATTTGGGGAGGGGTCTCACCTGGGGGTCCCAAATTTGGGGAGGGGTCTCACCTGTGCTTCCTAAATTTGGGGAAGGGTCTCACCTGGGGGAATCCCGAATTTGGGGAGGGGTCTCACCTGGGAATCCCAAATTTGGGGAGGGGTCTCACCTGGGGGAATCCCGAATTTGGGGAGGGGTCTCACCTGTCCCCCCGAATTTGGGGAGGGGTCTCACCTGGGAATCCCCCCGGGAATTTGGGGAGGGGTCTCACCTGGCGCCCGCAGCTCCCGGCACGTTCCCGAGCCGAAGGCGCAGCCGAAGGCGGCTCCGGAGCCGTTCCCGGCCGGGGGGCTCCAACCAAGAGCCTGGCGGGAATTCCGGGAAATTTGGGAATTTTGGGAAAAGTTTGGGAAAATTTGGGGAAATTTGGGAAAATTTGGGGAAAAATTGGAGATTTTTGGGGAAAATTTGGGGGAATTTGGGGGAAATTTGGGGATTTTTGGGGGGGATTAGGGGGACTTTGGGGAAAATTCGGGGATTTTGGGGGAAAATTTGGGGGAATTTGGGGGAATTTGGGGGAAATTTGGGGATTTTTGGGGGGGATTAGGGGGACTTTGGGGGAAAATTCGGGGATTTTGGGGGAAAATTTGGGGGAATTTGGGGGAATTTGGGGGTGGGGTTTGGGATTTTTGGGGAAAATTTGGGGGAATTTGGGAGAATTTTTGGGAAATTTGGGGGAATTTGGGGAAAAATTGGGGAAATTTGGGAGATTTTGGGGGGAATTTGGGGGATTTTGGGGAAATTTGGGGAAATTTGGGGATTTTGGGGAAAATTTGAGGTAATTTTGGGGCAATTTCGGGGTGATTTTGGGTTTTTTGGGAGCATTTTTGGGGTGATTTTGGGGTTTTTTTTGGGAGCATTTTCGGGGTGATTTTGGGGTGATTTTGGGGTGTTTTTAGGGTGATTTTGGGGATAATTTTGGGGTAATTTCGGGGTGTTTTGGGAGCATTTTTGGGGTGATTTTGGGGATAAATTTAGGATAATTTCGGGGTGATTTTGTGGTGATTTTAGACCATTTTTGGGGATAATTTTGGGGTAATTTCGGGGTTTTGGGGTGATTTTGGGGGATAAATTTAGGATAATTTCGAGGTGATTTCGGGGTGTTTTTGGGGTGATTTCGGGGTGATTTGGGGGATAATTTTGGGGTTACTTTTGGATAATTTCGGGGTAATTTCGGGGTGATTTTGGGGTTACTTTTGGATAATTTCGGGGTAATTTCGGGGTGTCTTTGGAGCATTTTTGGGGTGATTTGGGGGATAAATTTAGGAGAATTTCGGGGTGATTTTGGGGATAATTTCGGGGTAATTTCGGGGTGATTTCGGGGATAATTTCGGGGTTATTTTTTGATAATTTTGGGGTAATTTCGGGGTGTTTTGGGAGCATTTTTGGGGTGATTTTGGGGATAAATTTAGAATAATTTCGGGGTGATTTTGGGATGATTTGGGGGTGATTTTGGGTTGATTTTGGGTTGATTTTGGGGTGATTTTGGGGTGATTTTGGGGTTTTTTTTTGGGAGCATTTTCGGGGTGATTTCGGGGTGATTTCGGGGTAATTTTGGGGTAATTTCGGGGTTTTTGGGGAGCATTTTTGGGGTGATTTTGGGGATAAATTTAGGATAATTTCGGGGTGATTTCGGGGTGATTTTGGGATAATTTCGGGGTTATTTTTGGATAATTTTGGGGTAATTTCGGGGTGTTTTTGGAGCATTTTTGGGGTGATTTTGGGGATAATTTCGGGGTAATTTCGGGGTTTTTTGGGAACATTTTCGCGGTAATTTCGGGTTTTTTTGGGACCATTTTCCGGGTGATTTTGGGGTGTTTTTGGGGTGTTTTCGGGGTGTTTTTGGGGTGATTTTGGGGTGATTTTGGGGGTGATTTCGGGGTGATTTTGGGGATAATTTCGGGGTAATTTCGGGGTTTTTTGGGGAACATTTTCGGGGTAATTTCGGGTTTTTTTGGGAACATTTTCCGGGTGGTTTTGGGGTGTTTTCGGGGTGTTTTTGGGGTGGTTTGGGGTGATTTCGGGGTTCCCAGTTTTACCATCCGCCGGCTCCGCTCCAAACTGGGCCACGCTGGCGCCGAAGCCGCTGCCGGGGGTCCCCGGGAACACCTGGGGGGTCTCCAGGTCCAGCCCCCAGGTGAGCAGGGCTGGGGGGGGGGCGGGGTCACACCTGGACGGGCCCACACCTGGCCAGGTGTCCACCCCCATGTCCGAGTGGCCAGTTGTCCACCCCAGTGTCCATTTGTCCACCCCCATGTCCGAGTGTCCATTTGTCCACTCAATGTCCGAGTGTCCACCCAATGTCCGAGTGTCCACCCCCATGTCCGAGTGTCCACCCCATGTCCGAGTGTCCACCCCAATGTCCATTTGTCCACCCCAATGTCCGAGTGTCCACCCCATGTCCATTTGTCCACACCAATGTCCATTTGTCCACCCCAGTGTCCATTTGTCCACCCCCATGTCCGAGTGGCCAGTTGTCCACTCAATGTCCATTTGTCCACCCCAATGTCCATTTGTCCACCCCCATGTCCGAGTGGCCAGTTGTCCACCCCAGTGTCCATTTGTCCACCTCATGTCTATTTGTCCACCCCAATGTCCATTTGTCCACCCCCATGTCCGAGTGTCCATTTGACCACCCCAATGTCCATTTGTCCACTCCAATGTCCGAGTGTCCACCCCAATGTCCATTTGTCCACCCCAATGTCCATTTGTCCACCCCCATGTCCGAGTGTCCATTTGACCACCCCAATGTCCATTTGTCCACCCCATGTCCATTTGTCCACCCCATGTCCGAGTGTCCACCCCAGTGTCCATTTGTCCACCCCAATGTCCGAGTGTCCACCCCGTGTCCATTTGTCCACCCCCATGTCCATTTGTCCACCTCAATGTCCATTTGTCCACCCCAATGTCCATTTGTACAACCCAATGTCCAGTTGTCCACCCCAATGTCCATTTGTCCACCCCAATGTCCGAGTGTCCACTCATTGTCCGAGTGTCCGAGTGTCCACTCGGGTGTGCCCAGGTGTCCCCAGCTGTGCCCAGGTGTGTCCAGCCCCAATGTCCAGGGGGGTCACCAATGTCCACTCCGCCCCAATGTCCGAGTGTCCACCCAATGTCCGAGTGTCCACTCATTGTCCGAGTGTCCACTCGGGTGTGCCCAGGTGTGCCCAGTCCCAATGTCCAGGGGGGTCCCCAATGTCCCGCTGTCCACTCCGCCCCAATGTCCGAGTGTCCGAGTGCCCAGGTGTCCCCAGCTGTGTCCAGGTGTGTCCACTCCCAATGTCCAGAGGGGTCCCCAATGTCCACTCCACCCCGATGTCTGAGTGTCCACCCGATGTCCGAGTGTCCACTCATTGTCCGAGTGTCCAGGTGTGCCCAGGTGTGCCCAGGTGCCCCCAGCCCCAATGTCCGAGGGGGTTCCCAATGTCCAGGGGGGCTCCCAACCCCCAATGTCCGAGTGTCCACTCATTGTCCGAATGTCCGAGTGTCCGAGTGTCCGAGTGTCCACCCAGGTGTGCCCAGGTGTGCCCAGCTGTGCCCAGGTGTGCCCAGGTGTGCCCAGGTGTGTCCACTCCCAATGTCCAGGGGGGTCCCCAATGTCCAGGGGGGTCCCCAATGTCCACTCCACCCCAATGTCCGAGTGTCCACTCAATGTCCGAGTGTCCACTCATTGTCCGAGTGTCCAGCTGTGCCCAGGTGTGCCCAGGTGTGCCCAGCCCCAATGTCCGAGGGGGTTCCCAATGTCCAGGGGGGCTCCCAACCCCCAATGTCCGAGTGTCCACTCATTGCCCGAATGTCCGAGTGTCCGAGTGTCCGAGTGTCCACCCAGGTGTGCCCAGGTGTCCCCACCTGTCCAGGTGTGTCCAGTCCCAATGTCCAGGGGGGTCCCCAATGTCCACTCCGCCCCAATGTCCGAGTGTCCACCCAATGTCCGAGTGTCCACTCATTGTCCGAGTGTCCAGCTGTGCCCAGGTGTGCCCAGGTGTGCCCAGGTGTGCCCAGGTGTGTCCAGCCCCAATGTCCAGGGGGGTCCCCAACCCCCAATGTCCGAGTGTCCACTCATTGTCCGAGTGTCTGAGTGTCCACTCAGGTGTGCCCAGGTGTGCCCAGGTGTGCCAAGGTGTGCCCAGGTGTGCCCAGGTGTGCCAAGGTGTGCCCAGGTGTGCCCAGGTGTGCCAAGGTGTGCCCAGGTGTGCCAAGGTGTGCCCAGGTGTGCCCAGGTGTGCCCACTCCCAATGTCCGAGGGGGTTCCCAATGTCCAGGGGGGCTCCCAACCCCCAATGTCCGAGTGTCCACTCATTGTCCGAGTGTCCGAGTGTCCACCCAGGTGTGCCCAGGTGTGCCCAGCTGTGCCCAGGTGTGCCCAGGTGTGCCCAGGTGTGCCCAGGTGTGTCCACTCCCAATGTCCAGGGGGGTCCCCAATGTCCAGGGGGGTCCCCAATGTCCACTCCACCCCAATGTCCGAGTGTCCACCCAATGTCCGAATGTCCACTCATTGTCCGAGTGTCCGAGTGTCCACTCGGGTGTGCCCAGGTGTGCCCAGGTGTGCCCAGGTGCCCCCACCTGTGCCCAGCAGCGCCAGCAGCTCCCGCGGCGCCATCGCGGCTCCTCCGCGCCCCGAAAAAGCGGAACCGGGGGGGGGTGGGGGAGGGGCAGGAAGGGGTGGGGGAGGGGCGGGGAAGGGGGGGTGGGGGAGGGGCATTTTGGGGTGAAAAAACCCGGAAAAATTAAAAAAAAAAAAAATTAGTTAAAAAGAATTAATTAATTTTAAAAAAAAAGGGGGCGGGGAAAAAAAAATTGGGGAGGGGGGTGGGGGAGGGGCAGGAAGGTGGGGGAGGGGCGGGGAAGGGGGGGGTGGGGGAGGGGCATTTTGGGGTGAAAAAACCCGGAAAAATTAAAAAATAAAATTGATTAATTAATTAAAAAAATTTAATTAATTTAAGAAAAAGGGGGCGGGGAAAAAAAATTGGGGAGGGGGGTGGGGGAGGGGCAGGAAGGGGGGGAGGGGAGGGGAAGGGGGGGTGGGGGAGGGGCGAGGCAATTTGGGGTGAAAAAACCCGGAAAATTTTTTAAAAAATTAATTAATTAATTAAAAATTAAATTAATTAATTAATTTAAAAAAAAATTGGGGAGGGGGGTGGGGGAGGGGCAGGAAGGGGTGGGGGAGGGGCAGAAAGGTGGGGGAGGGGAGGGACATTTTGGGGTGAAAAACCCGGAAAAATTAAAAAAAAAATTAAATTAATTAATTAAAAATGAAATTAATTAATTTTAAAAAAAGGGGGCGGGGAAAAAAAAATTGGGGAGGGGCGGGTGGGGGAGGGGCGGGGTGAGAAAATTTTTGGGGGAAAAAAAACCCCGGAAAAATTAAAAAAAAAAAAAAAATTAATTAATTTAAAATAAAATTAATTAATTAAAAATAAAATTAATTCATTAAAAAAAAAGGGGGGGAGGGAAAAATAAATTGGGGAGGGGCGGGTGGGAAATTTTGGGGTGAAAAAAACCCCAAAAATTAAAATAAAAAAGGGGGCGTGGCCTAAGAAAAGCGGGGGGTGGGGGAGGGGCGGGTGGGGAATTTTGGGGTGAAAAAAACCCAAAAAAATAATTTAAAAAATTAAAATAAAAGGGGGCGTGGCCTAAGAAAAGCGGGGGGTGGGGGAGGGGCGGGTGGGGAATTTTGGGGTGAAAAAAACCCAAAAAAATAATTTAAAAAATTAAAATAAAAGGGGGCGTGGCCTAAGAAAAGCGGGGGGTGGGGGAGGGGCGGGTGGGGAAATTTTGGGGTGAAAAAAACCCCAAAAAATTAAAATAAAAAAGGGGGCGTGGCCTAAGAAAAGCGGGGGGTGGGGGAGGGGCGGGTGGGGAAATTTTGGGGGGGAAAAAAACAAAAAAATTAATTTAAAAAAATTAAAATAAAAAGGGGGCGTGGCCGGGAAAAAAGCGGGGGGTGGGGGAGGGGCGGGAAGGGGAAATTTTGGGGTGAAAAAAAAAACAAAAAATAATTTAAAAAATTAAAATAAAAAGGGGGCGTGGCCGGGAAAAAAGCGGGGGGTGGGGGAGGGGCAGGAAGGTGGGGGAGGGGCGGGAAGGGGGGATGGGGGAGGGGCGGGGAGGGAAATTTTGGGGTGAAAAAAAACAAAAAAAAAAATTTAAAAAATTAAAATAAAAAGGGGGCGTGGCCTAAGAAAAGCGGGGGGTGGGGGAGGGGTGCGGGGTGGGGGAGGGGAAGCTCGGGGGTCACGTGGGGTCCCGCCCCTCCCCCCCCCCCCCTCGCGGGGGGGGGCGGTGACGTCACGGGCGCGAGGAGAGGAAGGAGCCGCTTCCGGCCGGGGGGGGAGGGGAAGGGGAAGGGGAAGGGGGTGGGGGATGGGGCCCGTCCGTGCGTCCGTCCGTCCCCCGCGTCCGTCTGTCCACTCCCCGTGTCCGTCTGTCCGTGCGTCCGTCCCCCGTGTCCGTCTGTCCGTGCGTCCGTCCCCCTGCGTCCGTCTGTCCACTCCCCGTGTCCATCTGTCCGTCCGTCCATCCCCCGTGTCCGTCCGTCCATCCCCCGTGTCCGTCCGTCCATCTGTCTGTCTGTCCGTCCGTCCATCCCCCGTGTCCGTCCGTCCATCCCCCGTGTCCGTCTGTCCATTCTTTGTGTCCGTCTGTCCGTCCGTCCATCCCCCGTGTCCATCTGTCCATCTGTCTGTCCATTCCCGTCCATCCCCCGTGTCCATCTCTCCGTCCATCCCCCGTGTCCGTCTGTCCGTTCCTCGTGTCCGTCCGTCCATCCCCTGTGTCCATCTGTCCATTCTTTGTGTCCGTCTGTCCGTCCGTCCATCCCCCGTGTCCATCTGTCCATCTGTCTGTCCATTCCCGTCCATCCCCCGTGTCCATCTCTCCGTCCATCCCCCGTGTCCGTCTGTCCGTTCCTCGTGTCCGTCCGTCCATCCCCTGTGTCCATCTGTCCATTCTTTGTGTCCGTCTGTCCGTCCGTCCATCCCCCGTGTCCATCTGTCCATCTGTCTGTCCATTCCCGTCCATCCCCCGTGTCCATCTCTCCGTCCATCCCCCGTGTCCGTCTGTCCGTTCCTCGTGTCCGTCCGTCCATCCCCTGTGTCCATCTGTCCATTCTTTGTGTCCGTCTGTCCGTCCGTCCATCCCCCGTGTCCGTGTGTCCATCTGTCTGTCCATTCCCGTCCATCCCCCGTGTCCATCTCTCCGTCCATCCCCCGTGTCCGTCTGTCCGTTCCTCATGTCCGTCCGTCCATCCCCTGTGTCCATCTGTCCATTCTTTGTGTCCGTCTGTCCGTCCGTCCATCCCCCGTGTCCGTCTGCCCATCCCCCGTGTCCATCTGTCCGTCCGTGCGGCCCCCATGTCCATCTGTCCCTCTGTCCATCTGTCCATCCCCCGTGTCCATCCGTCCATCCCCACTGTCCACCTGTCTGTCTGTCTGTCCATTCCCGTGTCCATCTGTCCATCCCCCGTGTCCGTCCCTCCATCTGTCCGTCTGTCCGTCCGTCCATTCCCGTGTCCGTCCGTCCACTCCCCGTGTCCGTCTGTCCACTCCCCGTGTCCGTCTGTCCGTTCCCTGTGATCATCTGTCCGTCCGTCCGTTCCTCGTGTCCGTCCATCCATCCCCCGTGTCCGTCCGTCCATCCCCACTGTCCACCTGTCCGTCCGTCTGTCCATTCCCGTGTCCGTCCATCCACTCCCCGTGTCCGTCTGTCCGTTCCCTGTGTCCATCTGTCCATTCCTGGTGTCCGTCCGTCCCCCTGCGTCCGTCCGTCCATTCCTGGTGTCCCTCTGTCTGTCCGCCCGTCCCTTGTGTCCGTCTGTCCGTCCCCTGTGTCCGTCTGTCCATCTGTCCGTCCGTCCATCCCCCATGTCCTTCAGTCCGTCCATCTGTCCCCCATGTCCATCTGTCCGTCTGTCCGTCTGTCCATCCCCCGTGTCCGTCTGTCCGTCCGTTCGTCCATTCCCGTGTCCGTCCGTCCATCCCCCGTGTCCGTCTGTCCATCTGTCCGTCTGTCCATTCCCGTCCATCCCCCCATGTCCGTCCGTCCATCCCCCATGTCCATCTGTCCATCTGTCCGTCTGTCCATTCCCGTCCATCCCGCGTGTCCGTCTGTCCGTCCATTCCCCACTGTCCGTCCGTCCGTCCCCCGTGTCCACTTGTCCATCCTCTGTCCATCCCCCCGTGTCCATCTGTCCGTGTGTCCGTCCACCCCCCGTGTCCGTCCGTCCGTCCGTCAGCGCCATTAACACCCACGGATCATTCCTAAAAGGGGGCGTGGCTATGCAAATCACCCCCGTTAACACCGTTCAATTAGTTTTAACATGAGGGGCGTGGCTATGCAAATCAGCCCCGTTAACACCGTTCAATTGGCCTTAACATGAGGGGCGTGGTCTATGCAAATCACCCCCGTTAACACCGCTCAATTGGCCTTAACATGAGGGGTGTGGCTATGCAAATCACCCCATTAACACCGCTCAATTGGGTTTAACACGAGGGGCGCGGTTATGCAAATAACGTCATTAACAAGTTAGATGCTTACTTAATTTAAGGGGCGTGGCCATTCAAATCACCGCTATTAACACACTCGATTGTTCCCTTAAGGGGGGCGTGGCTATTCAAATCACCTCCATTAACGCACTTGATAGATCCTTAATGGGGCGTGGCTATGCAAATAACTGTCATTAACACGTTAGATACATATTTAATTTAAGGGGGCGTGGCTATTCAAACAGCCATCATTAACATGTTAGTTATTTAAGTGGGGCGTGGCTATTCAAATCACCGCCATTAACACACTAGATAATTCTTGAAGGGGCGTGGCTATTCAAATCACCGCCGTTAACACGCCCGATCGTTCCCTTAGAGGGGTGTGGCTATGCAAATACTGGTCATTAACATGCTAGATATGTATTTAATTTAAGGGGGCGTGGCTATTCAAATAACCGCCATTAACGCGCTTGATAGATCCTTAATGGGGCGTAGCTATGCAAATAACATCATTAACATATTAGATACGTATTTAATTTAAGAGGGCGTGGCTATTCAAATCACCCCCATTAACACACTAGGTAATTTTTAAGGGGGCGTGGCTATTCAAATCACCACCGATAGTTCCTTAATGGGGCGCGGCTATGCAAATAACCATCATTAACACGTTAGATACGTTTTTAATTTAAGGGGGCGTGGCTATTCAAACAGCCATCATTAACAAACTAGGTAAATTTTTAAGGGGGCGTGGCTATTCAAATCACCGCCATTAACACATTAGATAGTTCCTTAATGGGGCGTGGCTATTCAAATCACCACCCATAGTTCCTCAATGGGGCGCGGCTATGCAAATAACCATCATTAATGTGTTAGATAGTTACTTAATTTGAGGAGGCGTGGCCATTCAAATCACCCCCATTAACAAACTAGGTAAATTTTTAAGGGGGCGTGGCTATTCAAATCACCTCCGTTAACGTTCTAGGTATTTTTAAAGGAGGCGTGGCTATTCAAATCACCGCCGTTAACACACTCGGTAATTTTTAAGGGGGCGTGGCCATTCAAATCACCGCCGTTAACACGCCCGACCGTTCCCTTAGAGGGGGGCGTGGCTATTCAAATCACCCCCGTTAATGCACTAGATAATTACTGAAGGGGGCGTGGCTATTCAAATCACCGCCGTTAACACGCCCGATCGCTCCCTTAGTGGGGGGCGTGGCCATGCAAATCACCGCCCTTACCCACCGCGCCCCGCGGCGCGCCGGAAGCGCTTCCGTGAGGGCGGCCCCGACATGGCGGCGGCGGCGGCGGCGGCGGCGCTGGCCCTGCGGGCCCCGGCGCTGGCCCGGCCGCTCCGCGCCGCTCCCCGGGGCTACCTGGGCACCCCGCGGTGGCCACCGAGCCTCGGGGGGCTCCCGGTGGCCCCGGTGGCCCCGGCGGGCCCGGCGGGCCGGGCCATGGCCGGCCACAACCGCTGGTCCAAGGTGCGCAACGTGAAGGGCCCGCGGGACGCGGAGCGGAGCCGGCTGTGGCAGAAAATGGCGCGGATGCTGAGGGCGGCGGCCAGAGGTGTCGCGATAGCGCCGCGGGGCGTCGCGATAGGCGGCGGGGGGGGGTGTGGTAGAAGGGCTGGCGGGTGGGGGGGGGTGTCGCGATAGAGGGCGGGGGGGGTTGTGGTAGAGGGCGGGGGGGGGTGTCGCGATAGAGGGGGGTGGCGGGTGGGGGGGTGTCGCGATAGAGGAGGAGGAGGGGGTGATGGGACACTGGCATGTCGCGATACCGGGACATAGGGACACTGGGATGTCGCGATATCGGGACATGGGGGCACAGGGACACTGGGATGTCGCGATAGCGGGACATAGGGACACTGGGGTATCGCGATAGCGGGACATGGGGGCACAGGGACACTGGGGTATCGCGATATCGGGACATGGCAGAGGGACGCTGGGATGTCGCGATAGCGGGACATGGGGGCACAGGGACACTGGGGTGTCGCGATAGCGGGACATGGCAGAGGGACGCTGGGATGTCGCGATAGCGGGACATGGGGGCACAGGGACACTGGGGTGTCGCGATATCGGGACATGGGGGCACAGGGACACTGGGATGTCGCGATATCGGGACATGGGGGCACAGGGACACTGGGGTATCACGATATCGGGACATGGGGGCTATTGGGACATTGGGATATCGCGATATTGGGACGTTGGGATATCGGGACATGGGGCTATTGGGATATCGCGATATATCGGGATATTGGGAGAATGGGATATCGCGATACTGCGACATTGGGATATCGGGCACATGGGGCTATTGGGATATCGCGATATATCGGGATATCAGGAGAACGGGGTATCACGATACTGCGACGTTGGGATATCAGGACACGGGGCTATCGCGATATGGGAATATCGGGACATTGGACCGTTGGGATATCGCGATATTCGGACATTGGGACATTGGGCTATCGCGATATAGGGCTATGGGGCTATCGCGACATTGGGCTAGATATGGGGCTATCGCGATATTGGGCTATGGGGCTATCGCCATATTGGGATGCGACACGGGGCCGCCGATATCGCGATATCGCGACACGAAACTCTCGATATCGCGATATCGCGACACGGGGCTGCCGATATCGCGATATCGCGACGCGGGGCCCCCGATATCGCGATACGAGAGCCCCGCCCCTCCCCCCGCAGAGGGCGGCCCGGAGCCGTCGCTGAACCCCGAGCTGGCCGCGGTGGTGGCCCAGTGCCGGTCACTCAACGTGCCCAAGGCCACCATCGAGGGAGCCCTGCGGTCAGCACGGGTGAGTGACCACTGAGTGACCACTGACCATCCCTGAGTGACCACTGCCCACCCCTGAGTGACCACTGCCCACCCCGAGCTGGCCGCGGGTGGTGGCCCAGTGCCGGTCACTCAACGTGCCCAAGGCCACCATCGAGGGAGCCCTGCGGTCAGCACGGGTGAGTGACCACTGAGTGACCACTGAGTGACCAGTGAGTGACCACTGACTGCCCCTGAGTGACCACTGCCCACCCCGAGCTGGCCACGGTGGTGGCCCAGTGCCGGTCACTCAACGTGCCCAAGGCCACCATCGAGGGAGCCCTGCGGTCAGCCAGGGTGAGTGACCACTGAGTGACCACTGAGTGACCACTGACTGCCCCTGAGTGACCACTGCCCACCCCGAGCTGGCCGCGGTGGTGGCCCAGTGCCGGTCACTCAACGTGCCCAAGGCCACCATCGAGGGAGCCCTGCGGTCAGCACGGGTGAGTGACCACTGAGTGACCACTGAGTGACCAGTGAGTGACCACTGACTGCCCCTGAGTGACCACTGCCCACCCCGAGCTGGCCACGGTGGTGGCCCAGTGCCGGTCACTCAACGTGCCCAAGGCCACCATCGAGGGAGCCCTGCGGTCAGCACGGGTGAGTGACCGCTGAGTGACCACTGAGTGACCACTGACCATCCCTGCCCACCCCTGAGTGACCCCTGAGTGACCGCTGATCATCTCTGAATGACCCTGAGTGACCACTGACAATCGCTGACCATCCTTGACTGACTACTGACCAATCCTGAATGACCACTGAGTGACCACTGACCATCCCTGAGTGAGCACTGACCATCCTTGACCATCCCTGAGTGACCACTGAGTGACCACTGACTGCCCCTGAGTGACCACTGCCCACCCCGAGCTGGCCGCGGTGGTGGCCCAGTGCCGGTCACTCAACGTGCCCAAGGCCACCATCGAGGGAGCCCTGCGGTCAGCACGGGTGAGTGACCCCTGAGTGACCACTGAGTGACCACTGCCCACCCCTGAGTGACCACTGACCACCCCCTGAGTGACCACTGCCCACCCCGAGCTGGCCGCGGTGGTGGCCCAGTGCCGGTCACTCAACGTGCCCAAGGCCACCATCGAGGGAGCCCGCGGTCAGCCAGGGTGAGTGACCCGCTGAGTGACCGCTGAGTGACCACTGACCACCCCTGAGTGATCACTGACCAGCCCTGAGTGACCACTGACCATCCCTGACCATCCCTGAGTGACCACTGACCACCCCTGATCATCCCTGAATGACCACTGAGTGACCACGGACCACCCCTGAGTGACCACTGAACGCCTCTGAGTGACCACTGAGTGACCACTGACCACCCCTGAGTGACCACTGACCATCCCTGAGTGACCACTGACCAGCTTTAAGTGACTGCTGTGTAACCAGAGTGACCACTGACTGTCCCTGAGTGACCACTGAGTGACCACTGACCACCCAAGTGACCATTGACTGACCACAGAATGACCACTGACCACACAAGTGACCACTGAGTGACCACTGACCATCCCTGAGTGACCACTGACTGCCCCTGAGTGACCACTGAGTGACCACTGACCACCCCTGAGTGACCACTGACCATCCCTGACCATCCCTGAATGACCACTGAGTGACCACTGAGCACCCCTGACCACTGAGCACCTCTGAGTGACCATTGAATGACCCTGAGTGACCACTGATCATCCCTGAGTGACCACTGACCACCTGAGTACCGCTGACCGCTTCTCTTTGGCCACAGAGTCACTGACCACTGACCGCTCTCTCCGGCCACAGTCACTGACCACTGACCGCTCTCTCCGGCCACAGTCACTGACCACTGACTGCTCTCTCCGGCCACAGTCACTGACCACTGATCCGCTGACCGCTCTCTCCGGCCACAGTCACTGACCACTGACCGCTCTCTCCGGCCAGAGTACTGACCACTGACCGCTGACCGCTCTCTCCGGCCACAGGAGCGTTCCGGCCGGGGGGTCGCAGGTGCTGCTGACCGCTCGGGGCCCGGGGGGGTCACTGCTCCTGCTGGACGTCCGCACGGACAACGTCCGGCGCAGCCAGGCCGAGCTCCGGACACTGCTCGGCCGCTACGGGTCAGTGCTGACCGCTGGGTGACCGCTGGGTGACCACCGGTCACTCTGGGGGGGTTGGTGACCCTTGTGACCCCTGATGACCACTGGGTGACCCCTGATGGACCACTGGTCACTCTGGGGGGGTTGATGATCCTTGGGTGACCCCTGAATGACCCCCACTGACCGCTGATGACCACTGGTCACTCTGGGAGGGTTGGTGACCCCGGATGACCCTGATGACCACTGGGTGACCCCTGATGACCACTGGTCACTCTGGGGGGGTTGATGATCCTTGGGTGACCCCTGAATGACCCCCACTGACCGCTGATGACCACTGGTCACTCTGGGAGGGTTGGTGACCCTGGATGACCCCTGGGTGACCCCTGAGTGACCCCCACTGACCACTGTCCCTCCCTGGTCACTCTGGGGGGGGTTGATGACCCCTGATGACCACTGGGTGACCCCTCAGTGACCCCTGATGACCACTGGTCACTCTGGGGGGTTGATGACCCCTGATGACCCCTGGGTGACCCCACTGACCCCTGAGTGACCGCCACTGACTGCTGTCCCTCCCTGGTCACTCTGGGGGGTTGGTGACCCCTGATGACCACTGGGTGGCCCCTGATGACCACTGGTCACTCTGGGAGGGTGATGACCCCTGAGTGACCCCCACTGACCACTGTCCCTCCCTGGTCACTCTGGGGGGGTTGATGACCCCTGGGTGACCCCTGGATGACCCCTGATGACCACTGGTCACTCTGGGGGGGTTGGTGATCCCTGATGACCCCTGAGTGACCCCACTGACCGCTGTCCCTCCCTGGTCACTCAGGGCCTCGCTGACCGGTGACGTCCGGCACGCCTTCGAGGCCGTGGGCGTGTCCGAGTGTCCGGCCGGACGTTGGCCATGGAGGCCGCGCTGGAGCTGGCCGCAGTGGCCGAGCCCAGGACGTGGTGGCCGAGGACGAGGCCGAGCTCAAGGTGGGTCCGAGGCGGCTCCGGCCGCTCGCTGACCGCTGCTGGTCACTCCTTGACCGTCCCTGGTGGTCATCGGTCACTTCTTGGGTGGAGCAGTGACCGCCCTGAATGACCCTTGACCCCCTACGCTGACCCCTGACCCTTGACCGTTTCCCGATGACCACTGCCCACCCCAATGACCACTGCCCACCCCAATGACCACTGACCACTCCCAATGACCACTGACCCCTCCACTGACCCCTTGACCACTCCCAGTGACCACTCCCAATGACCACTGACCACTCCAAATGACCACCCCAATGACCACTGACCACTCCCACTGACCCCTTGACCACTCCCAATGACCATTCCAATGACCACTGACCACTCCCAATGACCACTGACCACTCCAAATGACCACCCCAATGACCACTGACCCCTCCACTGACCCCTTGACCACTCCCAATGACCACTCCCAATGGCCACTGACCACCCCAATGACCACTGACCACTCCAAATGACCACCCCAATGACCACTGACCACTCCACTGATCCCTTGACCACTCCAATGACCACTGACCCCCCACTGACCCCTTGACCCTTTGCTGACCCCTTGACCGCTCCCAATGACCACTGACCACTTCCGCTGACCCCTCACTGACCCCTTGGCCCCTCCACTGACCACTTCCTGCTGACCACTGACCCCTTGACCCCTCCACTGACCGCTGGCTGACCGCTGATCTCTCCCAATTGACCACTGACCATTCCCACTGACCCCTTGACCCCCCCCGCTGACCACCGGCTGACCACTGACCCATCAATGACCGCTCACCATTCCCGCTGACCCCTTGACCCCCCTGCTGACCGCCGCTGACCGCTGACCCCTCCCCGCAGTTCCTGTGTGACCCCTCGGCCCTGGGCACCGTCCGGCAGCACCTGGTGGCCGCAGGGCTCCGGCCGCTCTCGGCCGCCGTCGAGTTCGTGCCGCGCTCGTGCGGCTGGCCTTGCCGGACGGTCCGAGGGCCGAGGCCCGAGCGGCTACTCCGGGCTCTGGCCGAGTGGCCGGACGTCGTCCGGCTCTTCCACAACATCCAGGACGGCCGGCGGTCACTCCGGGCGGTCACTCGGCTCCGGCCGCGGCCGCCCGGCGCTCAATAAAGGTGTGAGACGTGGTCAAGTGGTCATTGGTGTGGTCAGTGGGCTGGGGGTGGTCAAGGGGTGGTCAGTGGTCATCAGGGGTGGTCAAGGGGTCAGTGGGAGGGTCAGTGGGGTGGTCAGTGGTCATCAGGGGGGTCAAGTGGTCAGTGGGAGTGGTCAAGAGGTCAGTGGGGTGGTCAGTGGTCATCAGGGTGGTCAAGGGGTCAGTGGGTGGTCAAGGGGTTAGTGGGGGGGTCAAGGAGTGACCAAGGGTCAGTGGGAGTGTTCAAGGGGTCAGTGGGGTGGTCAGTGGTCATTGGGGTGGTCAAGTGGTCAGTGGGGGTGGTTAGGGTCAATGGGAAGTGGTCAGTGGGGGGGTCAGTGGTCACTCAGGGTGGCCAGGGGGCCAGTGGGAGTGGTCAGTGGTCACTCAGGGTGGTCATTGGGGGCGGTCAGTGGGAGTGGTCAGTGGTCACTCAGGGTGGTCAGTGGTCAGTGGGAGTGGTCAGTGGTCACTCAGGGTGGTCATGGGGTTGTGTGGTCAGTGGGAGCAGTCCAGTGGATGGTCAGTGGTCATTGGGGGTGGTCATCGGGGGCGGTCAGCGGGGAGCGGTCAGCGGTCACCGCCGGCCACTCAGCGGTCATCACAGCGCGGCCAAAACAACGCCCGAATCTCATCGTGGAGTGACCAAAACCCCTCCGGCCGCCGCGGCCGCGGTCATTTATTGGCGGTCACTCGTCCGAGCCGGCCGGACTGCCCAGGAAGAGGCCGGAGTAGCCGAAGGCCGGAGCGGAGCCTTCGTCCTCATCGTCCTCATCCTCTGTCCCTCGTCGTCCTCCTCGTGGTCATCGTGGTCATCGTGGTCATCGTCCTCCTCCTCCTCCTCCGGCCGGAGACAGCGGCCGAGCGGTCAGCGGCGCCTCCGTTGGGCCTGCGGTCACCTCGAGCCTCGTCCGGTGGCCGGAGCCCGCCGGACACGGGCGTGGCGGCGTGGCGCGGCGAGAGCCGGACGCTGCTCGTCCGCTTGACCAGCGGTCATCTCTCGAGGCCCGCTGACCACTGGTCATCGCTCGGGCCAGGTCTTCCTCCTGCTGACCACTGGTCATCTCTTGAGCCAGCTGCTCTTGACCACTGGTCATCTCTCAATCCCGCTGACCACTGGTCATCCTTCGAGCCCGCTGACCACTGCTCCTCCTTCACCTCCACTGACCACTGCTCTTCCTTCACCGCCGCTGACCACTGGTCATCCTTGGGCCCCGCTGACCACTGGTCATCCTTCGACTCTGCTGACCACTGCTCCTCCTTCACCGTCACTGACCACTGGTCATCCTTGGGCTCCGCTGACCACTGCTCTTCTTCACTCTCACTGACCACTGGTCATCCTTGGGCCCCCGCTGACCACTGGTCATCCTTCGACTCCGCTGACCACTGCTCCTCCTTCACCGTCACTGACCAGTGGTCATCCTTCGAGCCCCGCTGACCACTGGTCATCCTTGGGCTCCGCTGACCACTGGTCATCCTTTGACCCCGCTGACCACTGCTCCTCCTTCACCCTCACTGACCACAGGTCATCCTTGGAGCCCGCTGACCACTGGTCATCCTTCATCCCAGCTCTTCCTCCAGCTGACCACTGGTCATCCTTCGACCCCGCTGACCACTGGTCATCCTTCGACCCCGCTGACCACTGGTCATCCCTCCCGCCGCCCCTCCCGCCCTCCCTCTGGCCGCGGCCGCCCTGGCTCTCCGCGGCCGCTTGGCCGCCTCTCCGGCCGCCTCTCCGGCCGCGGCGGCGGCGGCGGCGGCGCGGTGTCCGAGCAGGCGTCGCGAGCAGGAATCGCCGCTGGCCGCGGGCCAGCGTCCACTTGGCCTCGAGCCGCGCCAGCTCGTCGCAGAGCGCGGCGTTCTCCAGCACCAGCGCCCGCGGCCGCGCGCCGCAGCCGCCGGAAACGCTGCCGGACGCGCTCGGCCGACGCGGCCGGAGGGGCTTGGGCATCGTCCGGCCCGGGGGGCGGGCGCTGTGGGGAGGAAATCGGGGGGAAATCGGTGAAAATTCGGTAAAAATCGGTGAAAATTCAGTAAAATCGACTCCGAATTGGCCTTGGATTGACCCAAGTTGACCAAAATTGACGAAAATTGACCAAAATTGGCCAAATCAGACCCAAATTGGTCTTGGATTGACCCAAGTTGATGAAAATTGACCCAAGTTGGCCAAAATCAACCCGAATTGGCCAAATTAGACCCAAATTGGTCTTGGATTGACCCAAATCGGCCAAAATTATACCCAAATAGACCAAAATTGAACCAAATTGACCAAAATCGAACCAAATTGACCAAATTTGACCCAAATTGGTCTTGGATTGACCCAGGTTGACCCAAATCGGCCAAAATTGACCCAAATTGTCCAAGATCGAACCAAATTGGCCAAAATCGAACCAAATTGACCAAATTTGACCCAAATTGGTCTTGGACTGACCCAAGTCAAAGTTGGGTTGCCCCAATTTGAACAAAATTGACCCAAATTGAGCCAAATCGACCAAAATTGACCCAAATCGACCCAAATTGGTCTGGGAATGACCCAAATTGACCCAAATTGGTCTTGGATTGACCAAATCGACCCGGATTGCCCCAAACGGAGCCGCGCGCCACAGCCGCCGGAAACGCTGCCCGGACGCGCCATCGGCCGGACGCGGCCGGAGGGGCTTGGGCATCGTACCGGCCGGGGGCGGGCGCTGCGGGGAGGAAATCGGGGGGAAATCGGTGAAAAATCGGCGAAAATTCGGTAATAAATCGACCCGAATTGGCCAAGATTGACCCAAATTGGCCAAAATTGACCCAAATTGGTCTTGGATTGACCCAAGTTGACCAAATTTGACCCAAATTGGCCAAAATTGAACCAAATTGACCAATATTGACCCAAGTTGACCAAAATTGGCCAAATTAGACCCAAATTGGTCTTGGATTGATCCAAGTTGATGGAAATTGACCCAAGTTGGCCAAAATTAACCCAAATTGGCCAAAATCGAACCAAATTGACCAAATTTGACCCAAATTGGTCTTGGATTGATCCAAATTGACCCAAATCAAACTAAATTGAACAAAATTGACCCAAATTGGCCAAATTGACCCAAATTGGCCTTGGATTGACCCAAAATTGGCCGAATTTGATCCAAATCGGCCAAAATCGACCCAAATTGGCCAAAATTCACCCAAATTGGTCTTGGATTGACCCAAGTTGACCCAAATCGGCAAAAATTGACCAAATTTGACCCAAATTGGCCGAATTTGATCCAAATTGGCCAAAATTGACCAAATTGGTCTTGGATTGACCCGAGTCAAAGTTGGGTTGCCCCAATTTGAACAAAATTGACCCAAATTGAGCCCAATTGACCAAAATTTACCAAAATTGACCCAAATTGACCAAAATTAGACCCAAATTGGTCTTGGATTGACCCAAGTTGATGAAAATTGACCGAAATTGGCCGAATTTGACCCAAATTGGCCAAAATTGACCCAAATTGGCCAAAATTCAGCCAAATTGGTTTTGGATTGACCCAAATTGACCCAAATTGGCCAAAATTGACCCAAATTGGCCTTGGAATGACCCAAGTTGGCCAAAATTGACCAAAATCGACCAAACTCAACCCAAATTGGTCTTGGATTGACCAAATTTTACCCAAGTTGGCCAAAATTGACCCGAATCGACCCAAAAGGGACCCAAATGACCCAATTTGTGCCATTTTGGGTCAATTTGGGCCAATTTTGGGTCAATTTGTGCCATTTTGGGTCAATTTGGGCCAATTTTGGGTCAATTTGTGCCATTTTGGGTCAATTTGGGTCGATTTGGGTCAATTTTGGTCAATTTGTGCCATTTTGGGTCGATTTGGGTCAAGTTTGGGTCAATTTGTGTCAATTTTGGGTCAATTTGGGTCATTTTTGGATCAATTTTGATCAATTTCTGCCATTTTTGGGTCAATTTGGGTCCATTTTGGTTGATTCAGGTCAATTTTGGGTCAATTTAGGTCAATTTTGGGTCCATTTGGGTCAATTTTGGGTCAGTTTTGATCAATTTTTGCCATTTTGGGTCCATTTTGGGTCAATTTTGGGTGGATTTGGGTCAAATTTGGGTCAATTTGTGCCATTTTGGGACAATTTTGATCAATTTTTGCCATTTTGGGTCCATTTTGGGTCAATTTTGGGTGGATTTGGGTCAAATTTGGGTCAATTTGTGCCATTTTGGGACAATTTTGGGTCAATTTGCTTCAATTTTGGTCAATTCGAGTCAATTTGTGCAATTTTGCATCGATTTGGGTCAAGTTTGGTCGATTTGGGTCAATTTTGGGTCAATTTTTATCAATTTTTTGCCATTTTGGTGCGATTTGGGTCGATTTTCGTCAATTTGGGGCCACTTTGGGTCATTTTGGGTCAACTTTGGGTCATTTTGGGACAATTTGTTTCAATTTTGGTCAATTTGGGGCCATTTTGGGTCAATTTGGGTCAATTTTGGGTGGATTTGGGTCAGCAAATCAAAAACAAAAGACACAAATCCACCCAAAATGACCCAAATGAGCACCAATTGTCCCAAAAAACGACAAAAAATGACCCAAATCCAGCCCGAATTGACCCAAACCGAGCCCGGAGGAGCCTTTGGGGTAAAAATCGGGAAAATCGGGAAAAGGCGGATTTGGGGCGAAAACGGCGATTATTGGGAAAATCGATGGATCCGCAGCGTGGGGCAGCTCCCCTCCCCCTCCCCGCTCCTTCCTCGCGGGGTTTTGGGGCGAAATTCGCCGATTTTTGGGGCAAAATTCGCCGATTTTGGGGCGAAATTCGCCGATTTTGGGACTCACCGGGGCCGGCACGGAGCGGGTGCGACCGGAAGTGAGCGCGGGGGGAACGGAAAGGAGGGAACACCGCCGGAAGTGGGTGGTGAAACCGGAATTAGCAATTAAAAAAAAAAAAATCCGAAAAACGGGAATTTGACCCCAAAACCGGCTCAAGGTCCGGTTTGAGGCCCCGATTGCGTCACGGTTTTGCCTTTTTTGGTGCCAAACCGTCGCGTTTTGGGGCCTCCCTTTTGTGGCTAACGGTTATTTCCGGCTTGCAGCCGCTCTGGCCCGCTCGGAGGACCGCAACTTCCGTTAACCTTAACGATCCTCCCGCTCATCTCTATGGTCATTTCCGCTCCGCGCCATCATTACCTCTCCCCCTTGATGGTTATTTCCGGTCGGAGCCGCTCTGGCCCGCCCGGAGGACCAAAACCCCCCCATTATTCCCAACGCCCCGCCTCTCAACTCTATGGTCACTCCCATTCACCCTTACCGGAGCCGCTCTGGCCCGCTCGGAGGACTCACATCCCCCTCTTTGATTTTGCCCAAAATTCGCATTTTTCCCCCCAAAAATCCAAAATTTCCCCCCAAAAACCCCCAAATTTCCCCCCAAACTCCCCAATTTCGCCCCAAACCCCACGATTCCCATCCCAACCCCCCCATTTCCCCCCAAAACCTCATTTCCCTTCCAAAATCCCCAAAATTTTCCCCCAAAAATCCCCAATTTTTCCCCTCCAAAAATTCAAATTTTTTTGGTAAAAAATCCCCAAATTCCCGATTTTTTCCCCAAAATTCCCGGAGTTTTTTTTTCCGCTCCTCCCTTCCGGTTCCCGCCCCACCCCCAAGGGGGCGTGGCCTCCCCAAATTCCCGGGAAATCGCCCCAAAACTCCGGGTGGGGGAGGGGCAGCGGCGGCGCCATGGAAAGCGCCGAGCCCCAGGTAGGGGGGGAGGGGAAATTTGGGGAAATTTGGGGAATTTTGGGGAAATTTTGGGGAAATTTGGGCAACTTCGGGCGAGTTCGGAGCCGCTTCCGGGTGGGGGAGGGGAAATTGGGGCGGATTTTGGGAGAATTTTGGGATTTTTTGGGAGAATTTGGGGATTTGGGGGGGAAATTTTTGATTTTTTGGGGAGAAATTTGGGATTTTTTGGGGATTTTTTGGGTGAATTTTGGGGATTTTTGGGAGTCCCGGGTTGAATTTTGGGAGAATTTGGGATTGTTTGGGGATTTTTTGGAGAATTTTGGGACATTTTGGGTGAATTTGGGGGATTTTTGGGAGTCCCGGGATGAATTTTGTGAGAATTTGGGGATTTTTTTGGGATTTTTTGGGATTTTTTGGGGATTTTTGGTGCATTTTGGGCAATTTCGGAGCCGCTTCCGGGTGGGGGAGGGGAAATTGGGGCGGATTTTGGGGGAATTTTGGGAGAAATTTGGGGGTTTTGGGGGTCTCGGAGTGAATTTTGGGAAAATTTGGGGGAATTTTTGGGATTTTGGGGGGTCCCGGGGTGAATTTTGGGAAAAATTGGGGATTTTGGGGGGATTCTTTTTTTTGGGGAATTTTTGGGCGATTTTGGGGATTTTTTGGGAGAATTTTGGGGATTTTTGGGGATTTTTTTTGCCATTTTTGGGCTTGAAATACGAATTTTGGCCATTCCCAATGGGATTTTTTGGGGGTTTTTTGGGATTTTTTGGGAATTTTGGGATTCCCAGTATTCCCAGTATTCCCAGTTCAATCCCAGTTCTCTCCCAGTGTTCCCAGTTGGATTTTGGGATTCCCAGTTGGACTTTTTGGGGTTTCCAGGTGGATTTTGACCATTTCTGGTGCGATTTTTTGGTGTTTTTTTGGTTTTTTGGGGGGTTTTTTTTGGGTTTTTTTGGGGGATTTTGGGATTCCCAGTATTCCCAGTTCAATCCCAGTTCTCTCCCAGTGTTCCCAGTTGGATTTTGGGATTCCCAGTTGGATTTTTTGGGGTTTCCAGGTGGATTTTGACCATTTCTGGTGCGATTTTTTTTAGGGTTTTTTTTGGTTTTTTGGGTTTTTTTGGGGTTTTTTTTTGTTTTTTTGGGGAATTTTGGGATTCCCAGTATTCCCAGTATTCCCAGTCCCATCCCAGTTCCCTCCCAGTATTCCCAGTTGGATTTTGATGACTTTGGCCATTCCTAATGCGATTTTTTTAGGGTTTTTTTGGGGTTTTTTTTGGGTTTTTTGGGGTTTTTTAATGTTTTTTTTTTGTTTTTTTGGGGAATTTTGGGATTCCCAGTATTCCCAGTATTCCCAGTCCCATCCCAGTTCCCTCCCAGTTGGATTTTGATGATTTTGGCCATTCCTAATGCAATTTTTGGGGTTTTTTTTTGGGTTTTTTTTAGGGTTTTTTTGGTTTTTTGGGGGTTTTTTGGGGTTTTTTTGGGAATTTTTGATTCCCAGTATTCCCAGTTCAATCCCAGTCCCATCCCAGTTCCCTCCCAGTATTCCCAGTTGGATTTTGATGACTTTGGGCATTCCTAATGCGATTTTTTGGGGTTTTTTTTGGGGTTTTTTTAGGGTTTTTTTGGGTTTTTTGGGTTTTTTTTGGGAATTTTGGGATTCCCAGTATTCCCAGTGTTCCCAGTCCCATCCCAGTTCCCTCCCTGTCTCCGCAGGGCCTGGTGCTGGTGGTGACGGGCGGCTGCGGCTTCCTGGGCTCTCACCTGGTGCAGGTGCTGCTGGGAGGCGGAGCCGGAGCTCCGGGAGCTGCGGGTCCTCGACCTCAACCCCGAGCCCGGGATGATCCCGGAGCGGCACCGTGAGCCCCCAAATCCCCGGGATTCGCCCCGAAATCCCGAAAAAAAAAATGCTGAAAACGTCCCAAAAAATGCCCCAGAAAATGGCAAAAAATTCCACCGAAATCGCCCGAAAAATGCCAAAAAATTCCCCGCAAAAATGGCAGAAAATTCCACAAAAATCGCCCAAAAAATTCCCCCAAAATCGCCCAAAAATCCCGAAAAAAATGCTAAAAAATTCCCTAAAAAATTCCTGCAAGAATGCAAAAAAATTCCACAAAAATCGCCCAAAAATTCCCAAAAATCTGCCCCAAAATCCTGAAAAAATGCTAAAAAAGTCCCAAAAAATGCCCCCAAGAATGCCAAAAAATTCCCCCAAAATCCCGAAAAAAATGCTAAAAAATTCCCTAAAAATTCCCGCAAAAATGGCAAAAAGTTCCACCGAAATCACCCAAAAAATTCCACCAAAATCCCCCAAAAAATGCCAAAAATCTGCCCCAAAATCCCAAAAAAAAAAGCTAAAAAAGTCCCAAAAAATGCCCCCAAGAATGCCAAAAAATTCCACCAAAATCGC